>NW_026056000.1:0-117778 GCF_023758025.1 Alternaria triticimaculans | reverse complement strand
GTCTGAGAAGAAGATTTAAAAAAAACTAAAATCTTCTTCTCAGACAGCACACTCCAACCATGGCCCCAAGTCGTAAAACGAGCAGGAAACCACGCGTCTATTTCGCATGCGACGAAATATCAACCGAGTCTTTTTCCAGACATTGGACTCTGCCGAAGAGTGACAAATGTCATATCTGCAGACCACAAGTTGTTCGCAACAGTCCCAATCAATACCAGAACTGTTACACGCGATTTCGCCCTGTGAGCACTAGGAAGATTAAAAAATTCGCGCAATATTGGCGACTACCGTGCATCAAACAAGATCAAAGAATGCGCAAGTCCAGCATCTCTAGAGCGATCGATCATCCGCTCAAGTATGGCATCTCCGCTGGATGGATGTTGGATCCACATCAAAGAGCCGAGCCCCCACACCAAGTTCAGCCTTCTCGGTCCGGCCAGGAACAATCTTTAGCGGCATCAAGGCCCGCTAACGCCATCGCGTACACATATCACGCGCTATCCCCAATCTGAGCGTTAAAGATAAGCTCGCATATCAGAGCGTATCTGGTATGGTAATTCGAGATGACCGAAGCCTGGCGTTCGATGCTAGCTAGGATGATGACGGAATGCTGGATGCGATTGTTCCCCACAGATCGAAGTCGAGTTTCCGCGGTATTGCTGTGCAGCAGCTGACGTTGACCACACCGTTGACGTATCCAACTAGCTGGTTGAAGGGTGCCACTACGTTCTTAGAACACTCCGGGTTTAACATAGTATCACCAACTCCAAACAACTTCGATTGCCCCGTCTGCCTTTTGTCCGGTCTAGTCTGGTCTGGTATTCCAGCATCGTCATCTTGCCTATACGTCGCTTTGCGCATATCCTTTCCGCTCCATCGGCATAATTTCATGAATATTTCCAAACCTGTTTGATCACAGTGGCCGTCACGTATAGCACAAGCCCTATACCGATCCTACTGAATCTTCCCTAAGTCTCGGTACCCCATCTCCTAGTCACGCATCATGAGCGTGGCAACCCAAAACCCGGCGGGAGTGCCCGTCCCTCCTGCCCATGAGCATCAGCCACAGCCACATGCCGCATCCAAATCGATACAATTGCCGCCATCACCACCAGAGACCGTGAACGGTGACGACACCAAGTCTACCACTTCGACATCAGAACCAGACTTTCCGCTTCCACCACCAGCAAATACTCCACCACAAGTTCTAGACGTTGACAAACCCACTCCAGACGCGCATGTACCAAGAGACCCCAGACTAATCCGGCTAACGGGTGTTCATCCTTTCAATACCGAAGCACCGTTAACGGACTTGTTCAACGAGGGTTTCTTGACTAGCCCAGAGCTGTTCTATGTGCGAAACCATGGCCCAGTGCCTGATGTACAGGATGCAGAGTGTCTTGATTGGGAGTTCTCGGTTGAAGGGTATGTTGCGCTCTTGGAAGATGATGTCTTGATACTAAACCTCCATTAGTCTGGTAGCCAACCCCCTGAAGATCACCTTGCGGCAGCTGCTTGAGGAATACGAGAATGTCACATATCCTGTAACTCTAGTCTGTGCCGGTAACAGGCGGAAGGAGCAAAACGTCGTGAGGAAAAGCAAGGGATTTTCTTGGGGCCCAGCCGGCGTTTCAACAGCGTTGTTCACTGGTGTAGTCATGAAAGACATCATCGAGCGAGCGAAGCCACTACGGAAAGCGAAGTACGTGTGCATGGAAGGTGCTGACAAACTTGTAAGTCGCATTTCGGTGGACAACGTACAATGTCTAACACTATGCATAGCCCAACGGATACTACGGCACATCGGTGAAACTCAACTGGGTCATGGACCCAAACCGAGGCATCATGTTGGCGCACAAGATGAATGGCGAAATGCTGAGGCCCGATCACGGCAAGCCTTTAAGAGCCGTGATACCGGGACAGATCGGTGGCCGAAGCGTGAAGTGGTTGAAGAAGTTGATTGTCACGGCTGAGCCAAGCGACAACTGGTACCACATTTACGACAACCGAGTGCTACCGTATGTGCCTCGAACTTGGAGATGGGATCAAGACTAACATTTTACAGTACCACTGTTGACCCAGATGAGGCAGCGAAGAACGCGAAATGGTGGATGGACGATCGCTACGCCATCTATGATCTCTCACCCAACTCGGCTATTGCATGTCCCGCCCACGAAGAGAAGCTGGCCTTATCTTCAAGTCCCGAATCGTATAACGTCCGGGGTTACGCCTACAGTGGCGGTGGACGACGCGTGACAAGATGCGAACTATCGCTCGACAAGGGAAAGACATGGCGACTTGCGAAGATCGATTACGCAGAAGACAAGTACCGGGCCTTTGAAGACCGACAACTATACGGCGCAAGGTTAGACATGGACTGGCGCGAAACGAGCTTCTGCTGGTGCTTCTGGAACCTGGAGATTAGCACCACCGAGCTGAAAGAGGCGGATGATATCGTGGTGCGGGTGATGGACGAAGCGATGTGCGTTCAGCCAAGAGATATGTACTGGAGTGTGTTGGGCATGATGAACAACCCATGGTTCCGGATAGTGATTCACAAGGAAGACGATGTACTCCGATTTGAGCATCCGACGCAACCCGCGTTGATGCCTGGTGGCTGGATGGAGCGCGTCAAGAAGGCCGGTGGGAATCTCACGAACGGATACTGGGGCGAGAAGATTGGAGGTGAAGAGCCGGAACATGCTGCCATCGAGGAGGTGAAAGAGATCAAAATGACGAAAGATGGGGTTGACAAGGTCATCGAGATCGATGAGCTGCGGCAGCACGACAAGGCTGAGAACCCATGGTTCGTGGTCAACAGCGAAGTTTACGACGGCACTGCTTTCCTGGAAGGCCACCCGGGCGGTGCGCAGAGCATCATAAGCGCAGCGGCCCAGGATGCTACAGATGAGTTCATGGCGATTCGTGAGTTCCACATCACCGAAAAAATGGCACAACCCCGGCTAACAATAAGCAGACAGCGAAACAGCCAAAGCCATGATGCCAGACTACCACATCGGAACCCTTTCAGAAGCCTCCCGCAAACTCCTCTCAGAACCCGAACATATCCCCGAATCCACCACCCCGCGCCCCATCTTCCTCGACTCCCGCAACTGGCGCAAAACACTCCTCCACTCCAAGACAAAAGTCTCCTGGGATACACGCATCTTCCGCTTCAAGCTCGACCATCCAGACCAAGCCCTCGGCCTACCCACCGGCCAACACCTCATGATCCGTCTCCGCGACCCCGTGACGCGCGAAGCCATAATTCGGTCCTACACACCCATAAGCCAAACCACGCAAACCGGCTACTGCGACGTCCTCATCAAAGTCTACGCCGACACGCCCCACCGCACCGGCGGCAAAATGACAAAAGCGCTCGACTCCATTCCCACAGGCCACTGGGTTGATTTCAAAGGCCCCATCGGCAAATTCGAGTACCTAGGCCGCGGTCTCTGTGCCGTCAACGGCAAAGAGCGGAAAGTGAAGCGTTTCTTCATGATCTGCGGCGGCAGTGGCATCACGCCCATCTTCCAGGTCTTACGCGCTGTCATGCAGGACAGAGAGGATGAGACGCATTGCACTGTTCTCAACGGCAACCGGCTGGTAGAAGATATACTGTGCAGAGAGGATTTGGATGCTTTTGCCAAGGACAACACGGAGAGGTGTAAGTTGTTGTATACGTTGACTCAAGGACCGGAGGATTGGCAGGGGTTGAGGGGGAGGATTGGGAAGGAGTTGTTGGGGGAGCATTGTGTTAGGGATGGAGGGGAGAGTTTGGTGCTGATTTGTGGACCGGAGGCGCTGGAGAAGGCGGCGCATGAGGCGTTGAATGAGCAGGGTTGGAAGGACGAGGAGTTGATGTTCTTCTAGGGTCGATGTTGTTGTTTGTGGAGTTTTGGGGCATTGGAGGGATTGGGATACATATTATTTCGGTCTATTCACTGTATATAAAGTCGCGTTTCTCGAATTGCATGTACTGCATTTGCTTGAAGAGCCAAAGTATGCCATACTACAAGCATGCCTTCAACAATTCTATCACCAAGTCCTTTGCTCGCTCCCATCACGTGTAGGGCCATGACCAGCCTCGCCATGACGTCGCACTTTACCCGCCCATCTCGATCACTCCTCATCTCACCACTCTCCAAGCCAAACCACACATGTACAATGACATCCCCCGGAGACCATCAACCACAAAAACGCATCTCCGTCCTCTCCCCTACTGATAACGAAGCGAGACACACCCCTGCCGCCAAGCCGCCTAGCTCGCGATAAGGAACACCCAACGAGTGCCAAACCCACCCGACGCGTCTCCACATCACACATGTCTTGAAATCTCCACGGAGAACGCGTCTCCATCGCCCCCTAGTAATGTTAATGAGAAATGTCAATTGTTTAACTGGACGCGCCACGGTATCCTTGTTGTTCATTACTGCCGCAGGACGGGAGCTAGGGTACAGGCAGTTGCAGGGGATGGAGGCAACCCCGCTGCGTTACGATGCATTTCCGCGACCACCGCGGGGCATGCGTGATTGGGAGATGGGATGATTGAGCTATCTATCCTTCGTATGTGGCGGAGGGGTTGGCGCGGGAGGGCAAAGCGCGTGTTGGGTCGACGCGCGGGAGATGTCGTGCCACGGAGTTGTTGGTTGCGGCTATTGAGGTATCTGGCTCTACTGATTCTACTCGTTGAAGTCATCTCTTGCCTTTGCCGTCTTTTCCTCTCCCAAACTTCTGTGTCTTACTCTTCTTGGAGTGAGTGTTGCAGTTTACGCTTACGCATACGCATTGTGGTATCTTGTGCCCTCTTGGCTGAGTGTACTGGTTCGACTACTTGCTTCAGAGGTACATCCGTCGCCTTGATATTCAGATACCCGAGGCTTGGATAGCCTTCACACACATCATGGCTGAGACGGAGCCAATTGTCACACAAGGCATCGAGCCTTCATCTGGCGAATCACACTCTCCACCTGGCGACCGCCATGTCACAGCGACATGGGGATCGAAAGACGGCAACATATCGAATGCGGAGTGGAACGATGCGGAAGCTAACAAGCTACCTGAGAAGGTAGCTGATCTGGAGAAGAAGGGCGAGATTAATGACCAGCATCCACGGAAGAAGATTGTGGTTGTTGGATTGGGTATGGTGGGCATTGCATTTATGTAAGTCGGCAAGTCTTTTGGACTTTTGGACAAAGAGCTGATTCGTCCAAGCGAGAAACTCATGAAGTACGATGTGAAGCGGAGAGAATACGACGTGGTTGTCATTGGTGAAGAACCACATCTTGCATACAACCGCGTCGGTTTGACGAGCTTTTTCCAACATCGGCAAGTCGAGAACTTGTATCTCAACCCCAAAGAATGGGTAGGTACAGCATCAAGCGAGGACGAAGTGTATGCGGCTAATTTCATCCTAGTATGCATCAATGCCGGAAGGCTCACTAAACTACCATCTCAACACCCTCGTTACCGAAATCGATTCCACCGAGAAGAACGTCAAGACCTCATCCGGCGAAACGGTACCCTACGATATCTTGGTCCTGGCAACAGGGTCCGACGCGCTCCTCCCACGACATACACCCGGTCATGACGCGAATGGCGTATTCGTATACCGCACAATCGAAGATCTACAAAGGCTCATCGAATTCTCTTCGACAAGGAAAGGTACAACAGGAGCTGTAGTCGGTGGTGGCCTGCTAGGTCTGGAAGCCGCACATGCCATGATGGACCTTGAAGATTTCGCGAAAGTGAAGCTTATTGAGCGGAATCGATGGGTGCTATCAAGACAACTGGATGGCGACGCGGGCGGTATGGTCGTCGAACAGGTCCGCGCTTTGGGCTTGGATGTCATGCTAAGCAAGAGAGTGGGCAAGATCTTGACAACCGAGGACAATTTTGTCAAGGGTGTGGTGTTTGAGGATGGTGATGAGATGGAGTGCTCGTGCATTTGCTTCGCGGTGAGTGATATTGGACTGCGAAACAACGACAAAGACTGACTTTAGCAGATCGGCATCAAATCAAGAGACGAGCTCGCCCGGAAAGCAGGTATCAAATGCGCCGATCGAGGAGGTGGTATCGTGGTCGGCCCTGACCTAGTCACTTCACAACCGGACATCTACGCCGTAGGCGAATGCGCCAGCTGGGAGAACCAGACATTCGGTCTCATCGCCCCTGGTGTTGAGATGGCAGATGTCCTCGCCTTCAACCTCACACAAGCGAAAGCCCATGCGCCGCGCAAGTTCAAAGCACCTGATCTAAGTACCAAGCTCAAGCTGCTGGGTGTCGAAGTGGCGAGTTTCGGTGACTTCTTCGCGGATCGCGACGGTCCGAAGAATATGCCTGGACGGCCACGAGCTGAGAAGAAAGATGCCAATGGAGCGACGCCGAGAGATCGAGTTAAGAACTTGACGGATGGGCCAGCGCCACCACCGGTCAAGGCTCTGACATACAAGGATCCATTTCAGCAAGTGTACAAGAAGTACCTGTTTACAATGGACGGAAAGTACCTGTTGGGTGGCATGATGATTGGCGACACGAAAGACTACATCAAGCTGGTGCCCATGGTGAAGAACCAGAAGCAGTTGGAGATGGCGCCAAGTGAGCTTATCGTTGGTGCGCAGAAGGGCGACGACGATGGTTCAGATCTGTAGGTTGCACTGCGCTCATACAAGAATGTTGTACTAACATCACATAGGTCCGGCGACACTCAGATCTGCTCATGTCACAACGTTACGAAGGACGATGTGGTCAATGCCACCAAGGACGGAACATGCAAGAGCATCGGCGACGTTAAGTCTTGCACCAAAGCTGGTACCGGATGCGGAGGCTGCATGCCGCTCGTACAGACAATCTTCAACAAGACCATGGCTTCCATGGGCAACGAAGTCAAAAATCACCTCTGCCCGCATTTCGAGTACTCGCGCGCCGATCTCTTCAACATCATCTACGTCAAGGGCCTGAAGGAATTTGCTGCCGTCATGAAAGAGGCTGGAAAAGATCCAAACTCCTTGGGTTGCGAAGCCTGCAAGCCGACCATTGGCAACATCGTCGCTTCGCTGTACAACAAGCATCTACTTGAAGTTAACAACAGGGGTCTACAAGATACCAACGACAGATTTCTGGCCAACATCCAACGCAACGGCACCTTTTCGGTTGTTCCGCGAGTCTCAGGTGGTGAGATTACCCCGGAGAAGCTGATCGTCATCGGTACCGTCGCGAAGAAGTACAACCTCTACACCAAGATCACCGGTGGCCAGCGTATTGACATGTTCGGCGCACGGAAACAAGACCTCCCCGACATCTGGCAAGAGCTCATCGATGGTGGAATGGAGTCTGGTCACGCATACGCCAAGTCACTACGAACAGTCAAGTCATGTGTCGGTACTACATGGTGCCGATTCGGCATCGGCGACAGCGTGGGCATGGCTGTGCGTCTAGAAGAGCGCTATAAGTCCATCCGTGGACCCCACAAGATCAAGGGCGGAGTATCTGGCTGCGTACGCGAGTGTGCCGAAGCACAAAACAAGGACTTTGGTCTCATTGCGACTGAGAAGGGCTTCAACATTTTCGTGGGCGGCAACGGTGGCGCGAAGCCACGACACTCGGAGCTACTCGCCAAGGACGTGCCACCAGACGATGTGGTGCCCATCCTCGACCGCTACCTCTCTTTCTACATCCGCACAGCCGACAAGCTCCAACGAACAGCGAGATGGATGGAGAACCTCCCCGGCGGCATCAAGTACCTTCAAGAAGTCATACTCGAAGACAAGCTAGGCATCTGCGCAGATCTCGAGAAGCAGATGGAAGACCTCGTCGGCACCTTCTTCTGCGAATGGACCGAAGTACTCAGAGACCCCAAGAAGCGATCCTGGTTCTCCCAATTCGCAAACACATCCGAAACCATCGTCGACACCATCGAACCGACCCAAGAGCGCGGCCAAGAACGGCCCTCATACTGGCCCAAAGACTCCATCACCGAAGACTTCCGCGGCACAAAATGGACAGAACTATCCTGGCAGCCCCTCGTCAAAGCCGAAGAGTTCAAAGACGCAGACACAGGCGACAGCAAAGCCATCAAGCGCGGCGACACGCAACTCGCCGTCTTCAAAGTCCGCGGCAAATACTACTGCACCCAGCAAATGTGCCCGCACAAGCGCGCCTTCGTCCTCTCCGACGGCCTCATCGGCGACGACCTCGCCAACAACAAACTCTGGGTCAGCTGCCCGTACCACAAGCGCAACTACGAACTCTCCGGCGACAACGCGGGGAAATGCGCAAACGACGAGAGCGTCAACATTGCTGTTTTCCCGATTGAGGAACGCGGTGATGGCTGGTTGTATGTCAAGTTGCCCAGTGTGGAAGAACTGGATAGTGTGCTTGGTACGAGTAAGTTTAAGATCAAGAAGAGTGAAACGGAAGATCCGTTTGTGGCGCTGGATAAGAAGTTGCAGAGGATGCAGTTGAAGGGGAGGAAGGGGATGCAGGTTTCGCATCTTGAGGGTGGGTTGGGGGAGAAGGCGAAGGCGGCGCAGATACTTGCTGGTGGGGAGAGAGGGGCTGGGGGCCTTGACTGGTAGTGTACGCGTGCGGTTTGAGCATATCTGGGACGGCGTCGTGGTGTTTGTTTGTATATATGATTCCCATCATTGGATTTGTACAAGAATAGGTACATCGCTCTTGCGTTCAATCACTTCCTCCTTCATTGATGGCCCTGAGATGTACTTGTGCAGTCGTGTGATCGCCTTAGCCGCTGCATGCTGGCTCCCAGTTCTTTGGTATAATAGCGCTATGGGTTAGGGATCTCTTGACCCGCCGATGGGTGTTCGATCATGCATGATCATTCAAGTTCGATGCTTCAGCCCTGTTCATAGTGTTGAGTTGTACGTGGCACCTATCGGTGACTTTCAGTATCGACGTAGCTGCTGGTCTTGGACTGGTCTTCCAACTGTATGGTTGTCGAGATGACGATGTCTCCACTAGAATAGCTCCGAGCGTTGTTGCCGATCGGATAGTGAGCGTTCCACCCGCAGTCATGTGGCACGAGTATGAACGTAGTGGTTGACATGTGATTGTGGTACATGTTCACAGTCGGTTCCTGGTGGCTCACTGTTGTTCGTCCCAAGATAGTTGTATTCTTGTTGCCTCATTTCGCCCGTATTTCCAATCCTAAGTGTGTTAAGCGTTCAACGGAGTGTTCCAACGTTGGAACTTCCCCGCACGGAGTCGCCGTACTTGGGCACACGTGGAGATGATGAACCTGAAACAACGGTGAGGCTGTTGTGATCAGACTAGACAATCAGTCATGCCAAGCTGTCTGTATAGTATATCATGTTCATCGCCTGACTGGCAAGATTGGGAATGACCATAGGTTCCCCTTTCGAGTATCAGGCATACGTACCTTGCCTAGTCTGTGCAGCGAAGCTGTGATGTCCGGAACATTAGCTGCAGATGCGGTGTTGACGGTCAAGCTGGCGCGAAGCGGTCCACTACACAAACGACGGGTCTGATACTTGACCAGACAAAACGTGGTTGGTATTACAAAGCTAAAGTCTGACGGAGAGTCTCAGTGAGATCAGTTGATCGCATTCCCAGTATATTCTGTGTCACACAGAGAGTAGCGCATGACTCCTTCAGTGCAGGATGCTCCGATAATTGCCAGTACATTTTTACTTTTCCTCTATACCACCCAGGAATCCGGTAGTAGTGGCAGCCCCGTATTGATCGTATGGGTACAGCAACCGTTGACCAGTGGTATTTTGGCCTCACGTTTGACACAGGTAATCCGTAAGAGTGTCTGCCCATTATCGTATCATAGTTTGCTCCGATGTAGGCGTTCCTTCACATGCAGCTCAGCCCACGCTGACCGCTATGGCTCTCAGCCTTGAATACCGCCTTGACACCGCCTTGACCCAACGCCAGCGTGGCTATCAGGTAACTAGTTTGGGCATAGAGTAGTGGCTGAGGCTTTTGAGAAAGCTCTCACGCGCCGTTGTCTGCGTATCTCTCAGTTTCCGCATGTGAACTAAGCTTTTGTTGAGATCCTGCACTCATCCTAGCCGATCAGATTGAATCGATCAACATGAACGGCGTCCCTTTGAGTAGACCTAGCTTCGATGGGAAGATCACAGAGAGAGCCCGATGAAACCGACAGGCTGACTGTCGGCCCATTGCAGTAATATACGTTGTCGTATCGGGGCGTAGCACGAAGCACACCGCTGGGTGGATGATAGAAGCAAGGCGCACCGCGCACTCGATTGGATATCCATGAACTGGAACAAACCTCCGGTACCAAATGACTGACGTGTCTCTGTTGCCGTCACACTGGACCGAAAGAAAAAGTGCCGGTGCTGCCTTAGTGGTTGCTTTCGTTGTCATCGCAAGCAAACATCTCTGTGGCACATCAATCTTGGCGCGAGGGGTGAACAAGGTTCGTGGGCTCGGTCACCCGGCATGCGAGGCAATGTCGCTCTCACCGGTACTTGATGCGTATATAGAGACTGCCCTCTGTGTCAGGTACTGTAATTAGCGCAGTCCACTTCTTTCCCAGCGAACAGCCAAACCTCTTTTGTCAATTCCCCAGCAACATCTATCCAAAACTCATCGGCGTTTTTGAGATACTAGCATTCGAAATATGAGGATAAAATTCAGCGGGCTCCGTCCTATCACTGTAGATCGTCAAACGTTCTCTGCTTGGTTTCCTCAGCTGTCGGGCATGCACGGTATCGATGGAGACGAGCTTGTGGAAGATCTCGACACCCGACTTCAACATCGTTATGGAATACCGAGTCGTATGATCGAGTATACTCTCTCGGAACTGTTCAAGAAACTCGGCCATTACTCATGCTTTGATTCGGGGCAAAAGCAAAAGCGCCTTATCCAGGAGCTGTGGACTCAGCTGGTTAAGGATGTCAAGAACGTTTATCATAGCAGCAAAGGTCTCCGAAGTTCGCGGCAGATGTTCATCACACTTTCGTATCTGGCAGCGGATCATGCATCTATTTTGCTGGCTGAAGCGCTCGCTCAATTCTGGGTGCATTTCGAATCTCTGATATCGCAAGAGTCGCCAACATATCGTGGGGACTGGGCAAGGGCTTTAGCGAAGGTACAAGAGGCACTGGAAGGACCTACGACGAGGAATCTCGAGCCCTTCGCCATTATGCCATACGCTGGCTATCACCGTGGTCGCGCTCGCCGAGCCTTGCCCTGGCCAGGTCACAGGGCACGGTCACTGCCTGTCATACGACGTCGCCACAGCCCGGATATGAGCCTCGCCATCCCAACGTACCCGAGCTCTGGTTGGGCTTCGCCGATGATGTCGCCCGTCGGATATCCGGGAGGCGATTACTTCGACGAGCTTCAGAACCTCCAGTGGCAGCAAAGCGAAATGGGCATGAAGTTGGAAAGTGTTGACGGGAAACTGGATGTTTTGCTTGAAGGGTTTGGTTATGATGGTTTTCGTTATTATTGAGCAAGACCAACGCTTCTCTGGGTTCGACTAGAGATTTCATTGATTTGCCATTATGTGATAGCCCGTGTGAGGGGTCATTGGGTTGACGAAAAGGCGAACGTTCGACTTTCCACATTGACGATCCGATCTGTACCATACGCGAGGGCTGGGCTCATCCAAGATGTGTCGCGAAACTGAGATGGGTTATGGAAATACTTTTCAGCGGGTAGGCTCTGAACCTTTCATGTTTCGAGATATGAATGTGTCGTGGTGTGCTCTAGCGAGGCGTTGCATTTACGGCCTGTTTCCCAGATTATGTAGCTTTTAGATAGCAAGATGGAAGCCTTGTCTGGCCTCTCAGGCATGTCCTGCCATTCTCACAGCGGTCTGTAAGCCAGAGATTCCAAAGAGAGAACTGGATCCCGTGTTCCAAAATCTTATCAAATGATGTACCATGCGTTTGATGTTGCTTTCCATATCTTTGATGGAACCTGATTTTCGTGAATGCGTGCACGAAAAGGCGTCCGTCGATCCGTACTGTCGTGAGGCGATGGTACCGTAAGCCAAACCATAGCGTGAGCAGTCATTGGCTAGGATCGTATGAGGCGGCCACGCGCTTTGTCGAAGCAAACTTGTGTGACTGTTCAACGTATTCGTCTGTCTGTCGATCGATCGGAGGGGCTGACGGTAGACCTAGTGCTCAACACCGTTGAGCATATAATGATGCCAGAGGCCTGTCGAGCGAAATTTCTTCGGCTTTCTGTACCACCATCCTTTCCTCCCAACACATCATCGATATTGTTCGCGCAACACTGTGTTGTGTCCGAAAGAAAGACTGTGGATCCATGTGGGATACTGTCACAATCAGACTCGCTACCAATGTAATCCTTCACCCCAGTCGGGGCGGATTGCAGAAGTGGCTACCAGGTGTTATTCACATCCTGGGACTTGCCAGAACATTCGACAGCCGTCGCCTGATATCACAGATGGTTGAAGCTTTCTCTAAGAGACTGCTGTACCCCATCACATCCGACACTATTGTTACAACTCTTGAGGAGTTCATTGGATACCTGGCGCCAAATTCCGATTTCGCCGCTTCGACTGGATCACGCCTGGACGAGCACATGAAGGAGTGTCTCAGGAAAGACTTAGGCGTCATGGAAACCTCGGATCTTCGTCGCAGCAGACACCGGTTTCTGATATTTTGCTCAGTCGCTCAAGCCACTCGATCGCAGCCATTGGCCGCGTCTATGGTGGGTTTCCTGCAGGGTCACCTACACGAAGTCGTGTACGATGAGCAACCTGAAATGCGGAGGGAGTGGTACATGAGCCTCAGTGCATTGGAAGGCTTGGTATCCGAGCGAGTCCTGGAGCAGCTGTTACGCTGTTTCTGGGGTGCTGTCGGCCGATCATACGAGATGAGGCGGCAGCCAGCATGCTACGACCCATGCGCTGCGGTGATGATGAAACGGCAGCACTATCCGTTCTTCGGTCATCAAGGTGGGATGATGCCACCAAGGCTCGAAGACCCAAGAGACAGATGGCTATCTGTTGGCCGTCCTCATCGGCATCGATATCGTCAACACCATCCTCGAAATGCATACCCATGGATCCAGCGGAATGGACATTTTGATGATGTCGGAAGGCTGCAGTATCAGCAGGAAAGAATATACTCGAAGCTCAATCATATTGGCCGGAAGCTCGAGGACTTGTAGTGAAGCTCGAGTAACCATAGTTGGCAGGGGAAATGGACTTTGACGAGCGATTCAACGATATGGCCGAACTGTGCACACATGCTTGGTTGTTTTCTTGCCGAATCGTATCAGATTTACTAATCCGTACCTGTAACGATTAGTTGGCCTCGAAGTAGCATGAGGTCCATTACAAACTTACTGCTATATCATCATGTTGCGCGAAACATCACACCCATTCTCCTCTGAATATACACTATGCTCCATGCGCCTCGCTAATTCAAATGATGTCCCCTGAATGTCTAGGAAACCGTCCTGTCCACAATCCAATTGGTGTAGCTATGCCATCACCTCAAGTAGTGAATAACCAGCCAGCAGAACAGGAAGAAGACGACGACTCCACCCCAAAATATCCACTTGTCTTGTTTCGCTCTCCTTTCAACCATGCGTATCGTGTCACCACTAATACCCAAAGTATTCGCGACAGTATATAGCCGCCTCTGTGTCCCTTTGAGCATTTCCCTCTGTTGTCCCAGATCGCCGAGGACCGTCCGTCCTCTGTCTAAAAACTCATCCAACTGCTCTGACGTCTTGTTGAAAAAGGTGTTTTCCCTCAGCACATGGCCCTCGCGGTCGTAGTCGCCGCCTGCTGGCGCGCCAGCTGAATAGGGGTTCGGTCGGTAGGGGGCGTTGGGGTTGTAGGGTTGGGAAGGTGCGAACGCCGAATGTTGGGCAGAGAGATTCGGCTGGGCGTAGGGATTTTCGGGGGTGGCTGTGTTGTGTGGGCGACGGCCTAGCAGTTCTGTACGCGCCTCTGTGGTTTGCTGTTCCTAGTCAGCAAAGGCGTTCGCAATGACAAGACGAGAGTCTTAGGCGTCGGTTCGAAACGTACGATTTCCTCGTTTACACCTTTTATGCGCTTGAAATTTGTCCGGTACTCTTCGAGTTCAGCCCGGAAGTTCTTTAACCTCTCATGTGCCTTTTCTGCTTTGGTTTGCACAGGCTCTTGCTTTGCAAGCTTGCCATAGTCATCGATAGTGCGCGCAAATGTGGCTAGGGACGCGTTGAGTTGGGCTTGGAGATGTGGTGATGGCGAGGCTGAGTCGGCAAACTGGTCCAAGTCTTTTCGTATCGATGTCGATTGCCGTAAGGCGTTGTTGAAGAGCGCGTTCTGTTTGCGACGTAAGTTTGTGTTGAGCAGCAATAGTAGATGAGGCGTACCATCGCGGATTGCCAAGGTTCTCGTTAGGTTGGAGTGAAGGTGTTACTTCAGTATAGGTTCGAGATGTATTGCGAGGTGTGTTACGGCGAACGTTATACTGTAGCCTTGTAGGCAGACTTTCGCGACTTGACACATTGCATCATCGCGAAGTCCGACTGCTGGACCCTGAGTTGCCAAGCTTTTAGCGCATCAGCGCTAGCAGCATCGTAGGATTCCCTCCAGTTCACTCTCCATGGTCCGACATCTGGGTACTCTACCACGATGCATATAAACTTGCAGCTTGACCCTACAGCTTCGTGCAAAGCTGCCGATACTTACGTCCGATACAGACAGCAGATCCCGGCCAGAGTCTGAACCGCCTGGACCCCCGCCCTGGATTCCTGGACGACGTCGCGACTACTTCTATAAGTGGCCAACTACAGGGCATGGAGATCTAACGTCCTGGGACTTCTGTTCTGATCAGTAATTGCGGTCTGCAATCCTCACGTTACCCAGCTATGCAGGTTGCTGTGAGAGTATACCCGCACAAGCCACAGTCGTCAGTTCCGCCTAGTGATAATTCTCCGTTCTACCCTTAGTCATTGCACTGCGCCCTCCTCCTTATCGGCGTTCATCTGGCCTTGTCAAGCCTTCAGCCATCCGTGGTTGACGTCGCTCTTCCTTCTCCACCTGCCTAATCCGGTAATCTCCTACCCTGTCGGCAAGTAGCAGGGCTGGGTATTTACGCTTGCCGAGCCGCGGAACAGGTGCATCTCGAGAAGAGATCGCAGAAAATGATGATGGGCACCCACTGCAGACCCAGTGTGCTAACTGGCATGGGAAGTTCGTTGTAGACCACTTCCGATATGCGGATCCATGCCATAATGTGCCGTCTCGCACATTGGGCGACGGCCCATCTCCATTTTCGATATAAGAAGCCGATTTGCGAGCTTTGTTTCTGATAATCATCTCTTCATCGCAGTCATTATGTTTCTTCGATCAGCACTATTTGGAAGTGCGCTGCTCTCGAGCGCCTGCGCGCACGAGGTTCTTTTCGGTCGCGATCTCCCGCTACCGGTGGCTGCCAATGCGGAGTCATATACCGACTGTGCCAATGCAGCATGGCCTCCGTCCAACGTCGGCGTGGAGCTGATTCCGCAAGCACCGGACGATGAGATGCGAGCTATCGTGAATGAAATCAGTTCAGCAAACATCGAGGCTACGATCACCAAACTGGTATCGTTCGGAACCCGCCATACCCTTGCCACATACAACAGCTCGACTCGCGGAGTAGATGCAGCGAGGGATTGGGTAGCCTCCGAGATGCGAAAATATGCTGCGGACAGCAACGGCACGATGACGGTCGAGGTGCAAAGCTATTTGCAAGGAATAGCCAGCAGAATCCCCTTTCCCGTGTACATATCGAATGTGCTTGCGACTGCCAAGGGAAGCGAGACTCCCGACAGGGTATATGTCATGACCGGACATATTGACAGTCGGGTCACCGACGTGCTTAACTACGATGCCGACTCTCCCGGTGCCAACGACGACGCGAGTGGAGTTGCTAGTATGTGTTCCTTGAAAGCATTATTACAGGATCGAAGCTGACTTATACAAGTTGCGATGGAGATTGCGCGTGTTCTTGCCAAGCATCAGCCCAAGTCAACAATAATCCTCGGTGCTGTATCTGGCGAAGAGCAGGGTCTATATGGCTCCACTTATCTGGCACAAACACTCAAGAACTCTAGCACGAATGTCGAAGGCATGCTGAACTGCGACATTGTCGGTTCCTCAACTGGAGATCGAGGTCAGAAAGACCCCTACACCATTCGCGCCTTCGCTCAAGGTGTTCCGCCTCTTTCAGCCGAAAACAACGTCACAGCAGCGCGACGACTCCAAATCGGTGGCGAAAACGATAGCCCTGCACGAGAGCTTGCGCGATTTTCAGCTGAAGTCGCTGCCAACAATGCCACCGGCATGAACGTAGCCATCATCTACCGCTTGGACCGCTTCTTACGTGGAGGTGACCACACTGGGTTCCTCCAAGCGGGTTACCCTGCTATCCGCTACACGGAGCCTAATGAGAACTTCGCTCATCAGCATCAAGACTTGCGCACCGAGAACGGCACCGTCTACGGCGATCTAATTGAGTTCGTCGACTTTGACTTCACAGCACGTGTTGGCAAGGTCAATCTCGCGACGCTTTGGTCCCTCTCCCAGGCTCCTGGCATGCCACGCAACGTCACCATCGACACGACAGTTTTGGACAACGACTCACGCATCAAGTGGATTGTTTCCAATAGCACAGATGTCGCGAGCTACGAGATTGTGTGGCGAGCCACTACAGCAAGCCTGTGGACTCGCATGCTTGATGTTGGCAAAGTTGGATCAGTTGTGCTTCCGCTTAGCAAGGACAATGTCATCTTCGGCGTAAGGGCCGTCGGTACGAATGGGTACAAGAGTCCGGCTGTCTATCCTTTCCCTGGATAAAGCACTGCTCTACGGAATGACGCAGGCTTGGGAGCTCTAACGAACCAGGTACTGCCAAATGTACAGTATACCTGATTTGTTGTACGTATTAATGCATGTGTCTAGCGAGTCTGCGAAAGATTTGGTTTCTCTTCATATGACGGTGTGCTCACACAGGTCCTCGCAACCATTTCCGCTTTCAGTATGGTAGCGCCAAGCGTTACTGGGTGTTACAATATGGTGACTGATTCCGAGTGCAAGACACGGGCAACGTACGGAACCTATACAAAACTTCTTATATTTGTTCACCGTTCGTCAGAGACCGAACCTCATTGTTCTGCGCTGCTCGTTTTTCGCTCGGTGTTTGCAATCATGTCGTCTACTCACACCATAACTCAGACAGATGCAAGCGCCAATCGACTTCCAAGTAATGCACTACAGGCGAGTATGGAATTGCAACATGTAGCACCAGCGACGTTACGCGACCAAGGACGTAGACAGGATGACCAAAGAAGCAGCGGCATCGAGCCAGCCGCATTCTTTCCCCAACCATCGACCATAGTATCAGTAGCTGAGCGATGGAACCATCCAAAAGCCAATGTATCCCGCACACTCGCTGTTCTCTTTGCGTTCACTATCATGGGCGCAAATGATGCCACATACGGTGTAAGCAATACGACCCTTTCGTATACATGGACACTAACCTTATACAGGCTATCATTCCTTACCTTGAGGAATACTACGATCTAACATATGTTGTCGTCTCGCTGGTTTTCCTATCTCCGATGGGCGGATACATTAGTGCTGCACTCCTCAACAACTGGCTGCACATCCACTTTGGTCAACGGGGCATTGCTTTCCTTGGACCTGTTTTCCATCTAGTAGCCTACGTAGGCATCGCTCTCCATCCGCCGTATCCCGTTCTGGTGGTCTTGTTCATCTTCTCGGGATTTGGAAACGGCATTGAAGACGCAGCCTGGAACGCGTGGGCAAGCAGCTTGGCCAATGCGAACGAGGTTTTGGGATTTGTACATGGGCTATATGGGCTGGGGGCTTTGCTTAGTCCGCTCGCTGCTACTAGCTTGATTGCGAAGCGTGGATGGCAATGGTATCAGTTCTACTACATCATGGTCAGTCGCCACATGCAAGGACACTCAATGCATTGTTGCTAACCTTAAATAGCTCGGTGGCGCCTGCATTGAGCTTGCGACATCGCTTTACGCATTCCGATCGAGTTCAGGTCAAGTGTATCGAGAAAAATCGCTTCGCGCGAATGCGGAAGGTGAGAGCCGTCTCAAGCAGGCACTCAGAAGTCGCGTCACCTGGACTGCCGCTGTCTTCCTTTTCGGGTATGTCGGAGCCGGTGGAGCGCTTGGAGGCTGGATTGTTACCTTCATGCGCCGGGAAAGAGCAGGTGGCGAATTCGAATCTGGCATTGTCGCGACCGGATTCTGGACTGGCATCGCTGCCGGCCGCCTTGTCTTGAGCTTCATCACACCAAAGCTTGGCGAGAAGCTCGCTGTCCTGGTACGGTCAAGATCGGAATGGAACCTGCATAAGCTAATTGCACGACAGATATACATTGTTATCGCCATCACATGCCAACTTATGTTCTGGCTCGTTCCATCCTTCCACGTCTCAGCCATCTTTGTCGCACTACAAGGCTTCTTCCTCGGTCCGCTCTTTCCAGCTGTCATCGTCGCAGCGACTAAAGCTCTTCCGCCACATCTCCATGTCTCTGCGATAGGCTTTGCTGCCGCGATAGGTGTTGGCGGAGGTGCTGCGTTACCCTTTGCTATCGGATCGCTTGCTCAAACAAAAGGCCTTGGTGTCCTACAACCTATCATTCTGGCTGTTCTCGCAGCTCTCTTGGTTCTGTGGCTGTGCTTTCCGAAATTGGAAAAGAGAAAGACGGAAAGAGGGGTGCCACTGCTCTCGCCAGAAGAGCAAAGAAAATGGTGGCTCAACGTCGATATTGATCTTGTAGAGATCATGAGACGTGTGGTGACGAGGGATTCGAGTGGCCAGATGGTCGCAACTGCCTAGGAACGTTAGCACATGGTGTTCATAACCCAGCCCTGAAGGGCTCTTTCCACTTCCACCCGCGCTAGTTTCATTGTGGTGTCAACAAACCGACCCTCACCCTGCCTTCTCTCACCACCTTCGACTTTATTTCTTCGCAGTCGACATCATGTCCTCCAACTCACCCGAGGCTTCATCATGCTCCATCACAGACAAATTGCGCTCTCTGAGGGCTGAAGTGGATGAGCTCGCTAAGACCCTCGCTTCCGATTTGGACTCCTCCACAGAGACGCTTGTCGGACATACACCATCAACACAGAGTGCGGACACTTACCCGGGAGCTGAGACAAAGCCGAGTACGCCATCAACATCAACCAACGACGCCAACCAGAACGAAACTCGCGAAGGACACCCATCCAATTCTGACGACACCGATATCGTGTATCATCCCCATCTCCGCGACGTGAACAGCATCCCCGACCTGAGTTTCACCTTGACGGAACTCGTAGATATCCCCAACGACATCATCAAACGGTACTACGGCGATCGCATCCACTTCTCGCAATGGTACGCTGGCCAACCCTATACAATGGCCTGGTGCATCAAAGCGGATGATGTACTCAATCCTATCGCTATTGTCATTCGATGGCCCAACGACTCAAGTCTTGATATCGTAAAAAAGGACGGCGACAGCGACAGCATTGCCCACGTGTCAAGACACCAAGAACGGACTAACACCCTGGGGACGGCAGCCGCCAACATTCGTCTGAAATTCGGATGTGATCGGATTGGCTTCTACGACGGTGTGCATCTGATTTTGTTCGTATTCAACGATAAACCCCAGTCAGGTGTCACCGTATTCGTGGGATGGTCAGATGAAATTCGCTACAAGCTCATTATGTGGCTAGGGGAGGCGATCAGAAACACAAACGTACAGATGCTGAAACCGCTTGTGGGATACGCGCTGGAGGACTCGAATCTGGAGGCCGCGGCTCTGGAGACTCCGCCGCAATGTTTCCTACATGACAAACATATCGACAATAGCGAGGTAAGCAGCGCGCTACTCACGTTCGGCGCCCAGTACGGTGGCTGTGCATTCAAAATCTACACAACCCCTGATGGCAAGCTCGTCAAAGTGGGAGACAGCCCACTCCATACTGTCGACGATTCCGCAATCGCCACACCGGAAGGCGTCCTGAAATCCTCACAACTCACTTTGATCGACTTTCTGGTCATTGCCGGTAAGGATCACTCTCCGGCCCTCAAACACAGCTACGATATTGTTCCCGACGCCATCACCTGGTATGTGCGCAAGACCGGCGAACGCAACGCGAAGGAGCTCGTTGGTATAGTTCAGTTTGCTCCTGCCGGCACGATCGTACCCGGCGATTGGGGTCTCCGGAAGCCGGACCTTACGTTCACGAATGGCGAAGGTATCGTGCGCACGGCGAAGCCCCTTCTGGAAGCCATGTTATCATTTGGACAGAAGCGGGAGTGTTATTGCTTGGCATTATTCGACTATCACAACGTCGTCTTTGTGACGCGTTGTAAGGGAACGAAGGTGAATGCAAGCATAGCGTTGATTGGTGGGGAGAGGATTCGTGGCGGGTTCCTTCAGTGGCTGATACGAGCATTGAAGATTGCAGATGAGGATTTCGATGCTGTTCAATGATCTTCCTAGTGCTGAGATGGATGCCATGAATAGCTTGCACTACCAAATTCCAAACCTTACGTGTCGCATGAAAACATTTGAGTCTTTACAAGTAAATCGTGGCTGAGACGACGTATACTGCAACATTGATAATATTCAGTTATTCTCCTCCATCGAAAGACGCACTCTCCCCGTTCGTCAAACCTTCATAAAACCTCCAGGAAGTTCAGCCAACCCTGAATCGAGTAATTAGTCAAAGAGGATCTGTAAAGCGATACGGCATAACTTACACCCATCAACATCCTCATCAACAGTGCGCGGAATAGTACACTTCATCGCTTCTTCAGTAGTCTGCGAGTCCAACACCGAACACTTATCACCTATGCAGCGCGCATTCATAGCACGCTGGAGTGAGTCGTCCTTCCAGCCAAACACGTAGTCTCCATGCTGCGAGAACCCGTCGCTGTATTGACAACCCGTTAGATTCGATCAACGCTCGAGGAGGAGAAAAATGAACTCACCTGTCCCCCGTACTAAGCACAAAAGGCTGACTCCCATCCTCCGGCCACAAAGCCTCGTCGTTGAACTCTCTTGTATCCCACATAACCTCATACATAACCTGCGGTATAGCCACCGGATGTGACTCAGGACACGTCCCCGTAGGCCCGACATCGGTTTCTCCCGCCCCGTCCGCATACGCCACATGACTCTGATGGTCCGGAGAATCCAAATTAACGCCATCCCAGCAAGTCGGAAAAGTGATAACAGAGCGAATACCCCCGGGACAGAACCCCGTAGGAAGTGTCTGCGCATCCGGCGCTGCGCAATTGAGATGCATGTTATCACCTGTCTCCGGCATACACCTATAACACACCTTCCGAGCCGACGTTTTCTCCGTCGCCAACGCATCCCCAACCAACATGCGAAACCCGGGTCTGAAAGCCGTAACACCAGTCTGATTCTTTGTATCCGGCGTATAATACACCGTTATCCCCGCCGCGCCTTTCAGCCCCTCACTAACAAACTGCGGCACCCTTTTATACGTGCCATTGCGAGCGCGGAAGTACAAGACTGCGGTCCAGTAGTTTGAGAAGTCCTCAGAGAAAGTGCAGCTTGTGCATGTAGAGGCGGTGACGAGGTCGTGCGAGGGGGGCATGGAGGCTGTGAAGGAGTTTCCGCCGACGATCTGGTGGAGGTGGGGGGAGGGGATTAGGGAGGGGGTGACGAGGGGGTCGAGGCGCTCGACGACGAGTTGGGAGCATTGGAAGCGGAGCATGGGGGGGATGGTTATGTTGAAGAAGGGGGGTTGGGCGGAGACATGGCGGGCGAGGAGGAGGAGGGGGAGGAGGGTTGGTCGCATGTTTGTGGTTGTGAGAGGTGGTCTTGGAAATGAAGATGGGAATGACGAGATGTCAAGAATATACACGACGTGAGCATACAGAAAATGTAGACTCTAGATATCTGCTTTCCGGACTTGCCTGCCGTCTCTCGCACCAGACCCACGATCACATGTTGTTGAGTGAACAGCCAATATCGGTGTGATGGCTGCGGGGCCCGGGAGTCACTCCCTCGGGTCCTGACCAAATGTCGTACGACTTCATTTTAGCCTTTGAGAACGCTGGCAGTATCATACTCGACGATCACTGCGATACGCATGTGGGGCTCTGAGTGTATATGAAAAGTAAATTGCTATTGCTGCAAACCCATGTAGGCAGCTGCATGCCAAGGGCATCCTCCAAATCCTTTAGCTGATTTCGAAGCCCGATAGAGACGCAAGGAAGAGTTGGCATGTAAAAGGAGATATATTATCGCCAGTTTAAGACATGCATAGCTGCAAAACCTTGAAGATAAAGATGCTATGTACTAGCAAGGACGTATTCGGTACTCTTGGGACAGCTAGCTGTTCACGTCTGCGTCGACGTATACAGCACGTAGTATCGTTCTCTGCTCTATAGGCGGCTTCTTATGACCGTGTATTCGTAATATCCTTCAAGTTAAACAAGACGCCATCTGAAGTGTGTGACGGTGGTTCTTCGTATCGAGGAAGCATCACGACGGAGTCTTGAGCGAGAGAGATGGTTCGGTTTCTTAGACGTACGCTCGTGTGAAATGATGCGTTAGTCGCTTTCGGGGTATCTAAGGTCGTTATCATATTCAGCGCGGCATGGTTTGTAGTCTAGGTGAATCGAAGAATCGAACTCTAATCTTGTTGCAGAGCCGAGATGAAGCGGGCTTCGGGAAAGAAGCGTAGTCCGTGGAGTTAATTCATTTGCCAGCTTCCTTCATCGTGATAGCCAGACCAGAGGCAGTACTTGACATGCTGCTACCACTGCCACTTTTCCTTCTGTTGTGTTGTTTGGCAGTCTCGGAGCCGGCGCTACCACGCCGACTATTTGAGGTGGGCTGCACAGGGAAGTAGCCAGATCCGTCCTCGATGGCAGAGCGTACTGGTGTCCTTGCCCTGCTCTGCACCGGGCTCATGCGGAACGCTTCTGATCCAGCACTCCACCGCTGGCCCGGGCTTGCGCCGCCTGTCAAACTCCGGGCATGCCTCCGGGTAGGCGTCTCGGCAGGCAATTGAAGCCGTGAGTTGATGCCCATCCACAGCGCCTCTTCGTCATCGTCACCCGGCACTCTCCACCCTCCCACGCCCTCAAAGTCACGCGTCAATTCGCTTGTACCAATGAGCGCCGTGAGAGAGTTGTTCTTATGTTTCAGGAGACGTGACGTATGCGCCGACTGTAGAGCTGCATCTTGCGACGATGTCGTGCTAGCTGTGCTTGTGCGGCGATGGCGCTGCCCAGTCGGGGAGTGCCGGGCGGACGAAGGTATGAGAGGGACCCGAAGCGGAACTGGCTTCGAAGTCGAAGGAGATAGCCATGCGCCTATGATTGCAATGGCGAGACGGCAATATACGGTTAATGCGCGGAAGGAGAGGAGCGATACGGCGATTGAGGTGGTGACGACGGCGAAGAAGGCGAGCGGGATCGAGACGGAGAGCAGGATGAAGGGCGTGACGGCGTAGACGGGGTTCCACAGGCTGAGCTCAGCCCTGGATGAGCCCAGTCGAAGGAACATGATGGCGACCCGTGGTGGAGAAGGAAGGAACGATGACGGGTGTTCGCATGTGAAAGTTGCGGGGAAGCGCCAAGGTCAACCAGACGCGACCTCTCCACCCCTTCTCTGCGGAGCATCGACAGCGAGCCTCTCCGCTCAATTCCCGCTGAATCGCCTTGCTGTGGTCCGCGCAGGTGTAATTCCAATTCCGATAAGCACGGCACTGAGCGATGTGCCTTTGAAGATGCTCTCGTACTGCTCGATCTTCAGACGGGTCGAGTAGGGCTGACGCTTGATGCGGAGAAATGTCGCGCCTGTGACGGCCAGCCAGGCGCCGAAGAGGATTTCGTAACGGTACTTCTCCACCGCGGTTTCCGAGGCGTTACCAGACATGATACTGATGCGATCGGTCAAAAGCAAAGGTGGAAGGAGCGATGAGGGTTGCGGAATCGGGCGGCAGAGGCCTTGATAATATGGAGGATTTCATGACGTCGTTGGTTGGCTCACCATCACGCGCTCGCCACCGCTACTTGCATCCATCACACCACGCCTCAGACCGCTGCCGTGCGACGGGAAGACATCGTGAACAGTATTGTCCACTCGTTCTCCATCATTGCTTTGGCACATAGGTCTCTACCGCCCTACCATTGTAAACTTACTAGCGCCTAGATACTGATTGGATCGCTTTGTCCATGCACGACTTCCTCTTTGTCTCGACCTTATCACGGAATCACTCACCGCAATTTCATTCTAGATAGTACATCACCCAAGATCTCAGCCTCATTTCAGGCTCACAATCTACCGAGACTGAAGCGCGTATCATGTCGACGCGAAATGTATTTTGGAGGATCGATCGCAAGTCCTTGACTATTATTCCGATTACCGTTGCCGTGATTCTCGGCATTGCATTCCTGCTTTCACGAAAGCTAAAACGAACCTTCTTCGGTCGTTCCAAGAAATCGATACTTCCGTTAACTAACACACCGCCACGCAAGACATCTTTCCAGCACCATCTCCATGCCTTGCGCACGTGGTGGAAGTCTGCAGTCTCTTCTGCCACTAGCTCGCCTCAGCCTCACGACCGCCTCACTCATCGAGGATGGTTCCAGCGTTACAATGCCGAGAAAAGTCTCCTTGAGGAAGAGCGTTGCAAGGAGATGCGAAAAGAATGGAAGCCGAGAGTGTTCATTCAAAATTACAGGGAGCACTGGAATCGGATTGCCGAAGAGCAGAAGAAAGCTCGACAAACGCAGTGGGAGAAATTCAAAGACAAGGTAGGACTTTAAGTATGTATCGATATAATATGCCATCACTTCTCATCATGATATCTTGCCATTAGTACGTTTTGTACATCGTCTTTGTATGCAATGTGATCTGCGGTGGTACAACTGGGCGCAGCACACTGACGGCTTTGTCTCCTGCAACTTCTTCGAACAAAGATGATACTCGGCTATGCTCTCGGTTAGTTATAGATTCCTGTTCTACTCTCGAAGACCATAGTCATAACTTCAAATGTCATCTGCTTTACGAAAAGATGGCTACATCAATTATCGCCTCACATGTCCACAAAGTCGATCTGGCTGATGCATCCGCTGAAGCGTCAGTCGAGGAACTGCAACCCCAAGGCATCTCCAATCAAACGATCATCATTATAGTTTCCATACTAGGCTCTGCAACCATCTTAGCCATTGTCGTCGGAGTTATAAGCTACTTTCGACATCGACGTCGGAGAAAGGCCAATCAAGAACGCCAACAGGAGATCGAACGGAGTTTGCAACGGGCTCGACGACCCGTCCTCACGTTAGACACAGATATATCAATCGCAACTCAGTACAGGAGGTCGGTTGCTCGAACCGGCTAGCGGACATCCTGCTATCAGATATCCCCGGGCCCGCAATGTGACCAAGATTCAAGCACTGTGCGACTACATGTCCGGATGTTCAACACACAGTCGCTTCAGCTTATCAAGATAGTTCCTGTCTCAATGCTTCATCTCAGCCCACAAAAACCCTTCAAACTATCAGTTTCACAAACTCAAGCCCGGCCAATACTCATGGCATTAACCCACGACCAAGTCGGTGCCATAGTCGCTAGCTGCGCAGGCGCGGTCTTGCTAACCATCTTCATAATTCTTATTTTCGTCCACCCGGTCCGACTTTACACTTTCTCGCGACGCACATCTCCCCGTTCCAACCCAGCATTTACTACCACAGACGAAGAATCCCAACGTCTCTCCATACCCGACCCCCGTTTCTCCCTCCTCAGCCACTTCGAAACCGTCGGTAACCTAGTCATACCTCCCTACCACCGTCCTCTTCCCTCAGCGCTAGACATCATCAACCGTGTAGCCATAGCTATCGCTTTACCTGCAGGTACGAAGCCCGCGGACTTGGAACGTGGGACGGACGACGGGGTTCCAGAAAAGGTGTCGTGGACTCCGATTGAGCGTCAAGACTCGCTTGTCATGCGTGAGAGTGCTGCTCAAGAAAGGAAGAGGATGTCTGCGAATCATATGGAGCAATTGGAGAAGCTGCAGAGTATGTTTGTTATTGGTGATGGTGAGGAGGATGAGGATGAGGAATGGGATGATGCTGATTCAGTAGATCATGACTCGGAGGTGGCTCATGGATTTGGGTCGGGTAAGGCTATGAATGCGCTGTATCATGCGGAGTAGATTATATTAGAGTAAGATGGTGATGTAGATGTTGTGGCAATATGAGATCGTCTCGTATCGTGCAATGGGGGTTGGGAGATTCCAAGAGTCATTACAGGAAGTCATTTGAGCATATTAAGGAGCGTGAATACTAAAGTATATTAAGGCAAACTCAAAGCCCAGTGCGTCGACTCTTGTTGTTCCCCAAGTTTCCAGATACACGCCATCCCATGGCATCTCTGCATTATCTTCACCAAGCCGGAATAGAGCAGGCGAAGTCCTTGATCTCCGTCGTCGCGTGTGGTAGATCGCGGGTGTACTGCATCTCTGGGCAATAGAGGTGGCTGTCGGTTTCGTGTTGTGGCAAGGAAGCAGAACGCGGGAAAACGCGCCTCGTCTCGGCGCAGATCAGCCGCCGCGCGCTTAGTCAGCAGCTGCTCAACACGCGACGCGTGACGCGTCTGTTCCTTCCATATTCACTCGTTCCTTCGACTTATCCGTGACCTCTCTCCGCCGTTGCACACCGAACTCAACATCGCAATCGCATCAGCTCCGTTCAACCTAAAAGTACGGATGCGATGGACACTGATGTTCTCAAACCTTACTCAGCCTGAGTAACACGACCTGCGAACTGTCAAGCACCTGCGGCTCCAGGAGAGCTGTCTGCACGTGTCACAGAGAACGCAAATTTGTCGCGCGTGCCATGAATGCAAATCTGGTACTTCACATGCTCCACAGTCGCTAACCCACAGACACAGCCTCAGCATCGGAGCTCGCGAAGGTATCCTAGACCGCAATGTTCGGTGGCACGCGCTTCTTGTCCTTCGAGAACTACCATTCGCTCGCATTACAGGCATTGTTCGCACCTTGACTGGCCGATTAAAATGCTCATCACACAGCTTCAATGTTGTCCATGGTCATTGGCCAATGTCTCATGTTTCAAGATCGTCGCATTACCGAACGGGCCGGTCGCGGGATGATCACATCCACTAGGACAGCCCGGCAGTGAGGTAAAGCCCTCTGCAATGCTGTTTTATTGCTCCTTCAGCACCCTGTGCGACGTCGAGAGATGGTCTCGGCCACAGATGGGTTTTGCGATCATGCGGGCGGCTAGATGGCTTCGATTTGGAGAAATATTTCTCTGACCTGTCCTACAGTAAGACTTCTTCACTGCGAGCAGTCCTCCATCTACAGCAATGCGATCCTCGCGCAAGTGTCAGCATTACGGAGTAACAGGCCCCAGCGCATAATGCGCCTCTTTGATATGCTGCACGTACGACATGAAGTGGGCATGTTTCTGATGTTTCTAGCGTTTCTAGTTCTACGTCTAGGATGTTTCAAGAACGGCACCCCGGACAGCATCACCATGTCCACTCTGCTCGACATATAGTATCGCTGTGGCTCTTGGCCGGGCGCCTACTCTTGGTTCCTGAGTGAGTGTTGTGGCAGGCCACCGCCATTGACACATTCGCCTTCTGGTTTCTTCTTGCACATGTATTTGAGATACCCCACTACTTCCTTATAATAATGTTTGCGTTTGCTTCTGAAAGGCCGGTCTGGCACCTACTGGCATGCTTTACGACCTTCTTTTTGCTTTACTCATCGGCTGCCTTTTGGTTCGGCTCACGGGGATCATTCGCGAGCGAGCATTACCCAGACAGCCTCACAGCAATCTTCTCTACACAGACCATCGATGCGCTCAATCAAGACATAAGGTTGCGCAGTGCGCTACTGTCACTAACAGAAGCTATCGCACTATCATCCAGTGATCTTGGTGAGAGGCTTCGTTCGGAAAGTCTCCAGAATTTTGGCGCCAATCTCACGGATGGTATCAAGCACGTTCGGTCGAAAGAGGGGTCAGAACTAAAGAGGAGGGACTTGCAGGATGACATCAGTAGTACTTTCCGAGATTTGACGGGTGCTGGTGGTATAGGCGGGTTCAATCTCACAGGTGGATTGGCCGGTGTACTGGGCAGCCTAGGGGACTTGATGACGGGCTCCCTTGGTACACCCGCTTTGTTTCTGGGTATAGGTTTAGGGTACGTAGGCGCCCACCACAACGAACAGACTAACCATTAGCAGCATGGGTACAACGACTGCTCTCAACCTGACCGACATGGAGGAAGCCAACGCGATAGCTTCGAGTATCGCCACCACCTACAACGCTTCAGCAAGTGGTGCGAACCTCGTCGCTCAGCAACTTGGAAACGGCCTATCGAGGCAAATCACCCCTTCCTTCGACAGCAACAATTTCTCTCTCGCCCCTGCGGCCTTTGCCCTGGCATCTGGCATTGGTAACGCGACTGCAGTAGGGTTCGGTCTGACAGAGCAACGTTTCGCGCCTTCGTCTGATTCGAGCATTGAAGGTCTAGCTGGAAATTTTGGTCTTGGGGTTGCAATGCCGATTGTATCCAATATTGATCTTCGAGCCACTATCAAGAGTTTGGGAAACAGTTCCGGTGTCTCGAGCTTTATGCAGAATCTTCCCAAGATCGCGGCAGCAGCAGGACTGGGCCTAGGAGAAGGCGCAAGAAACGGCTTGGGCTTGACAGCATCGGAGCCATCAGGATCTGAAAATCAGAAGCGTCAATCTGTGGATCCTACAGCAGACACGATAGACTTTCCGAGGACTGTAAAGCATTTCGCCAGAGGCCTTAGCCAGTCTTTCATTCAGGGCAGCAACTTTTCAAATCTAGACATCGGGTCTGTGACGGCCTTCCCCAACATGACCGAGCTCCAGGCCATGCTCCGACCTATGGCCGCCGGGGCTGGTGCGGGTATAGGCATGGGAATCGCCATCGGATTGAACTTCAAAGCAGTGGATGCTCCGCCAATGATCGCTAGTAATATTGACAGCGACAACGAACAAACGGCCTTGGCTGCGGAAGGTTTCACGCAAAACCTGTTCTCCAACCTGCTCATCAACGGTACCGCCATACAGCAAGCGAAATCGTTCATTGCGAATAACCCGCCTCAAGCATTACAGGGTCTCGACGGCGCCAAGGCAGCGGAAGGCTTCGCTAGGGGTACCATCGAAGGCGTTGTGAGCGCGATGTATTCTGTCGGAGGAGTCAAGAACTTGATCACCGGCGACCTTCCGGATACAGCATACGACAATGTGCCAGTTTTGGCTCCAACACAATTCAACGATACTCTGAATGGCTCGGCTGTTGGCTTTGCGCGAGGGCTTACAGGCAAAGCGACGATATTGGTTGCGGAGATCGTCAGAAACCTCACACAGGGCATGTCAAAATCTGATGTGGCTCCTCCGTCACGTCGAAGCATTGTCGGAGAGCTCCACGAGGATTCCAGTGTAGGTAAGAAAATGCTACCGGCTGAGTTGTTGCATATATTGACACATCGCAGTAGAATCTAGTCTGATTACCGCCCGTCAATCTCAAGTTGGAACCAGCCAGTTCCCTATAGCTATCGACCCCGCCACAGCGCAGAAAGGCGCACAGAAATTGGTCGATACTCTCACGTGTCAGGGAATCGGCGGCATCGCGTCAGCAGCTTTCGGTGCCATGGCTGCAGCCAAAGCGAACGCTACTATGATGAGCAAAGCGATGGGCCAACTCGGTCAGACTCTCGACCCAACGGTGTTGCAAGCACTGCCCCGAGGACCTATTACAGTTTTATCCGAAGGAAACATGTTCGAGATTGTCATCGAAAGCCAGAGTGTGAAGATCAATGGCCTGGCGCTCGTCCCGTTCGCAGTCATCACAGGATTACACGTCTTGTTCGCTGGTCTCGCCTTTCTTACCTTCCTTCCATTATACCTTGTCCTAGGCGTAGTCTGGCGGTTCTCTGTCCTGACCGGCTTCCCAGTTGATGAAGCCAAGAACAGGAAATGGCGCATGGGCCTGTTGATTACGTTTGCCATTCTAGGCATCACTGGTATAGTCCTAGGTATGGTCGGTATGGGAAGCTCTCGTCATTTCCGCGACACACATGGCATCATGGGCCTCGTTTGTCTCATATTCCTTTTCCCAGCAGTGGGATTCTCCATCGTTCGTCTTCGTACAGAGATCCCGCATCCCTCACCCGCAGCATTCGCCGGCATTAAAGGCCCTATCGCGGTTGCGAAGACACCGCAACGCATCTACCTCATCAGTGGTATCAGTACCCAGCTACTATTGGGGCTGGGCCAATTCGCCTTCTTACAGGGTTTCGCCACACTGCGTGCCATATCACTTTGCGTCGCTGACGCGGTGCTGACCTCAGCGAGCGTTTCTGGTCTCGTGAGTATAGTCTTGATGATACAGATCAGTGCCACGGCATTAGTCGGTATTCGAGCCTGGTTGGAACAACACATTGCCAAGAAAGAGGCGGCTGGCATAACTCGAACAACGACTGTTGGTTCTAGTGGCCTCAAACGAAGCGACACGATGGCCACGTTCGGTTTCGACAGGAAAGACCCACTATCCGTTTCCAGATTGATCACCACCAAACCCAAACTCACCCAACGAAAGACTGAAGAGCTCAAAGGATCCGAAGATAGCGGCATCGGCACTCCATTCAACTTCAGGAAAGAAGGAAGCATCAATGAAGCAGAAGCACAAGACGACAATTTCCTCTCACCCGAAGAGCGGATCAACTACCAGGAGCGCGGCATATACAACCCGAAGACTGGAGGCTACACATACCCTGTCCAAAGTATGAATTATGGCGACGAAGAGTTCTACAACCGGTCGACTACATACGGAGAACGTCGCCCCTCTTCGGGCGTGTTTGACCCCTTGCTATCTCCCCGGCCCCCGATGGCAGCCGCTACCGGACCGAGGATGACTGGCGTCACTGTTCAAGATTTGTGGCCTCCGCCTATGCCAGCGAGTTTGTATATGACGACGAGGACTCAGAAAACTGTTAGTAGTAGGTATAGCAGGCCGATTGATGGGAATGTACCTGTGAGGGATAGCTTTATGGGTTTTGGGAACCGATAAAGGGACGTGGGGACATTGGAAGCAGGACAAGCCGCATGTATACCATGATGTATGATAGAAATACGAATAGATCCGATTGAAGTACGTTCTGAGAGACTATGCGCGTGTTGATCAAGCTCGATGGTGATGCGGATGATCGTGGCTCATGTGATTGATCACTCAAGGACACAAACGGAGACCCGGTAGTTTCCGCGACGCCGCTGTCGGCCGTCAGCCGAGTATATAAATCTGGCTTTCGTACTCTGTGTTCACTCCTCATTACTCAAACTCTCCTGGAATATTTCCAAAGTATTATATCAACCAAGTCATGTTTGCGGCCTTCCTGTCTGCTTCCAAAACAACAGACGCTTTCTACCTATGAGACTGAGATCGAAAAGTCCACAGCAAGATCACATGTTGTGCTCGTCTTCCAACATCCAACTTTGAAATGTTCTACTCTTTCTCGATACCCCAAAATGAAGGTTACACCCAAACATGTCGGTCGCTGCCTCCGCCTTGCTCCAAAATCCGAATACGCCCATTACAACCGCCATGAAGACTCCTCCGGGCTCTGCTCTTCCAAAACTTTTGTCAAACCAAAGGATGCTTTGCGGCGCTGCTTCTCAAAAGAGAAGAGACGGAACGCATGTCGGAAACTAAAAACCGAGTATTGTTCCTGTTATGTTGGTGGGCCTGGAGTATCTGACTAGCATCGGCTACATTCTATATTCGAAAACTCACCAAGTTCTTTCCCATGCAGCCGGCTGCTGCAAGCGCGTATAAAATCAGCTCGGTGGTGCAGACGTCTTCTTCTCTTCAACACAACGCGCGGTCTCAAGAAACTAAATCTCATCGATACAGAGACATGTCTTTTCCTGAGCTGTGTTTTCAAAAGAGATGCCCCCATCCATAATGATTTGTGTGGAAGAAACGCAAAACAAGATGGCTCCGGTTTATGAGAAGAGCACCTTGCAACAGTAGATCGCGATGAATCTCTTCGTTGTGTGCGTTCGCGACCTCGTTGGTGGGCCGGTCGGCCTATGTAAACTTTCAACTATGCCTGGAGAGGACTTCTGCACATCAATCTCTAGCACAAATTTCCAAAGATCCAAGGAAATCGCGGATGTGTGAGTTTCTGCTCTCCACGACCGATAAACTAAGAACACATGATTTGCGTCTGGCTGTGTGCATCGTTCATGCAAACAAAGCGCTCGTATTTAGAACGCGTCAGTTGTGCAGATGTGCCAAATGTCAAGAGCAAGACTTGCGCCGCCAAATTATATCATATCATGAGCAGAACATGTTGATGCGGGTCATGTGTTGATGTCCTTGAGGGACCAAAAACGACATGAACATGTACAACAAGCACACTTCAAAAGGCTGCCAACTTCACCTACATGTCCGGCGGGAGAGAAGCACCTATCGGGTCAATACGCCATGCATACATGTTTCTAAAAATTCTCAAACCATGACTTCATGCATCCAAAACTTTGAGCATCTCCTCCACGCTCTGGAACTTCTCCCTCTCCTTCCCTTTGCTCTTGCCTCTAGCTCGTTCAGCTTCGTCGATCTTCTTCCAATCCGACCAACTCAGCGGTCTTGTACTAGTAACGTTATTTTTGATGCCATCCCAGCCGAGACCCGTGCTTCTATTGTCGCCGCTGGTATCGTTCAAAAATGGCACATCGGCCTCCCAGTCCTGCGCAATAATGTCTGCAGATGCAAAAGCGTCTTGCATGGTACTGGCGATGACGCCGGTCGGTCCGCGCTTGACCCAGCCTGCACAGTATAACCCATGAACGTGACCAGCTGTCAAACTACCAGGCCCTGCCGATGGTGTGATGACACGGCCGTGCATGTCGTTGGGTATTATGCCGAGTTTCTCGTCGAAGGGTACGCCGATGTCGGAAAGGCCAGGTAGACCGGTCGATTTGTATCCTACGGATCTAAAAGCCAGCGAGGCCTCCAGCGATGTCTCTTCGTTTGTGGGTGTGACGCGGGCTCGTTGGTCGAAAGGATCGGCGTCGGGGACAAATTGTTGCTTTGTAAAGGCGATTGAAGAGAGGTGACCAGCGTCTGCGCGCATCGACTTGGGCGCTTGCATGAAGTCAAGGGCCCATGACCGAGACGCTTCCTCTTTAGCAGCCTTGCTACCTTTGAGAAGGACTTCAGCTATCCGCTTTTGTACTCGGGGGAGCTTCTTGATCTCGGGTGGGTAGAGGGAGCGGTCGATTGGTTCGAAGGCGACGGAGGGGATGTTCATGAGCTCGCGAGCTTCTTTGACAGTGAAGGCAGCCTGGCTTCCAGTAAGCGATATATCAATGCATGCGGATAATGAGACGTACCTGTATTGGCCCACGCCGGCCAACGACCCTTACAGATCGCACCCGACTCTCTGATAGCGTCTGGATAGCCTGCTCCGAGATGTCGGTATGCCGTAGACTGTCGACAGGGCTGAGCAATATGCGCGCAACATCCAGCGCCACATTTCCCTGCCCTATGACGACTGCCTGTTCGCCAGCTTGGAGATTGGGTTCCAGGCTCCGAAACTGCGGCAGCGCATTGTACCATCCTACAAAAGACCTTGCTGAGTATACACCCGGTAAATCTTCGCCTGGAATTCCCAATTGCCTATCTTCACTTGCGCCGTATGAGAACAGTATCGCGTCGTAGTGGGGCTTCATCTTGGCCAACTCGATATCGTGTCCGACCCTCACATTGCCAATATAGTTGAAGCGCGGGGATTGCGCGACCTCCTCGAACGTGTCCTGGCAGTTCTTGACCTCTGGATGGTCCGGCGCGACACCGTAGCGGACAAGCCCATACGGCACCGGAAGTTGCTCGTACATGTCAACGACGGCATTTTGGTTCTTGTTCATCAACCGGTATGCCGTGTAGAAGCCTGCCGGTCCAGAGCCGATAATTGCGACGCGAAGGCGCCCGCGCGCGCTTGCAGTCGTGCTGTAGGCATTGCGATGTGGTCTTGGTGTTGCACATGCGCTGTTGTATGGAGACGGCTTTGTTGTCCGATATCGTATCGTGCTGATCGCTCTCCCATGCTTCAAGGTACCATGGTCGCGTATTATCGGAGCCGACGCGCCTGATATGCGTTGAGTGCAGCTAGCGCAAACATAGGGCGTCCTCTGTAGGTGCCGGACAAGGTGCATGGTGTGAAGGTCCTTGCATCTGATAGCGGCGATCGCCGCACGAGGAACTTGGAGATGACTAAGGTCCACCAGATGGCGCTCCCGAAGTCAATGGCACCCAACCTTGGACCCATGCAACGCCGCGACCATCAAATCCTCACTTGATCATGATGAGTGAGGGCAAGTCTGATTCAATGCTTCTTGTCTCCCATAATCTGGTCATCGTATTGTTGGGCCTCTCCTCTGCCCAACGTGCCGCTCAAACCACCGACAAAGCAAACCTGACCACAATTCCTTGCTGCAACTCATTGGGCCCCCACATGTTCCTGGCTAATACAGGTTTCAGCCGCTCGTGGCTGCGACTAGTCAATGCCTAAACCCGTCCCATCCGTGCTTCCTCACGTCATGAGCCGTTCTGGATCTACATTGGTCGATATTGATTGTTGTCATGACAACCCCATATTTACATACATATCACCCCAGGTCCCCGCGTGGGCCCATGTCAGCTATCAACCAGCATTTGCATCTCTTTGCTAATAAGCGAGAAGACGTCTCCCACCTTCTGTTCTGACGGTCGTGTGCAGCAGAACTTCCTTCCTTCGTTACTTCTCGCTCTCAATCGCAACAATGGCAGGCCGCTGGCAGCCCCATATGTACGCAGCGTCGAGGGATTCCATGATTGACACCGACCCCACCCGGTCGACGTTCAATCCAAAGGCCGTTACCATGGCTAGTCGCATGCCTCCTCCACCACCAAAGAAGAAGCAGGAAGGTCCTTACATCGACTTCAACAAGCACCCGGACAGCTACCTCATCCTTCCGTATGGTAACACACACGCGAAGGAGATGAGCCCGAAGACGAAAGTCTTCATCGACATTGCGCGATGGATCCAGTTCAGTCTGAAGATCCTCACTCTGCTTGGCGCAATTGGCATCATGCTGTGCGGTATCTTCATTCGAGGTGCGCAAGATACAGAGGGCTATATTTTGAGGATACCGGTATGCACAACTCAGTCAACATTTAAGACTTCGCTAACACAAACAGCCCGGTGTGGACCTCATCGTTTGTCTATACGCGATATACCATCTAGTCCGTAATCCCAAGACGCGACCAGCCGGAAGCTCCGCCAGCTACCACTTCTTTGCTCTCGTTACCGACGCTGGTTTTATCCCGTTCTACGTCTTCACCGTACTCATGGCTCGTCGCAACTCCGATATGGATGCCGGAACACTTGGGCGGTGGCGCACCATGTTCCCTACAGACAATGAGACAAACATAGTCCTGTTGACAACGTGGATTACCGCAATTGCTACCGGCGGCCTCCACGTCCTCTCAACCGCCATTGATCTGTACTTGGCTATCCTCTTCAGGAAGATCTCAAAGCTACCACCGGACATGAACCCGCTTGAGGACAACCTGACTTCGCGCAGAAAGACCAAGCACAAGCACAAGAACTCTTCAATCTCAGCCATTACACCTCTTACGTCGGACCAAGAGAAGAGATTCAGCGATCAGAGTACCATTGCTGGAGATCGCCGTGATTCAAAGACACCTTCCTACATCTACAGCGACGTTCCAAGCCCTACCAAGAACCAGGTCGCATTCATGCACACGCGAACAGACTCGGAAACTACATATTCGCCCCATACACCTGCTTCAGCTCGCCAATCCAGGGAGCGCTTCTCCATGTACTCCCAGCCTCCTTCCGCATACCAGTCCCGCAAAGAGCTCAACCACCGTGACGATCTACTCAACGACGAGGAAGACAATCAAACACTGGCCCAACGCAAGTCTATGCTCTCCCAACAAGCGAACATCAAACGACACTCTCGTGGCGGATCCCACGTTACCTCGTCCTCCTCGAAGGAATCCTTCCACACTCCTCCCGGAACCGCACGCTCTTCCAAACAAGAAGCGACTGGTGATCTCTCCCTCCAGCGCAACTCCCAGCAAAGCCTCAAGAACGACAACTGGTTCGTGCATCCCGACGAGGAAGACGAGCACCACGACCACTACCCAGCGCCCAAGCAGACAATGTTTCCCTCAAACGCGAACAACGGCTACAACACTGTCTCACCCTACGACGACGTCTCCGACTACGAAGAAGAGCCCGAGGCACCCGAACCTCTACGCATGAACCCCCTCAGCCAAAACCCGCCATCTCCCCCCGGCACAGCCACCTTCTACGACCCTTACAAAGCCACCTCCCCTCCCCCACCCAGCCTCCAGCGCACCAAGACCACAACCTCCATCTCCACCGAAAAGACGTTCGACCGGTCGCACTCCCGCTCCGGCACCCCGAAATCGCGGTACTACGGCAACCTCCAAGCCGCGACCGAAGGCGTGCGCAGCGCCTCCAACTCTCCCTCCCCCACAAAAGGCTCCTTCCGCCAACAACCCAACCACTTCCCCAGCGCCACAAAACAATACGCCGTCAACACTCCTCCACCCGTCCCCACGCACAACAACGTGGCCGGCTCGCCGTTCACGCTGCACAAGAAGAGTTACACGAGCATCAAGCGCACGGGCGAGGCGAACTACACACCCAAGCAGGGCCAGTCGCCGCGCGTCGTCAGCCGCTCCGGTGTCGATTACATCAACCCTTATGAGTTTGACGACTCGGATCTGGGTACGCCGGGACGCAGGAGAGATGTTAGTGGGAAGATCGCTGAGGAGGGGAGGGGCGGTGGGTGGAGTGGGATGACGCAGAGGAAGGTTAGCGGTGTTGCTTATTAGGTTTTTGTGTTCTTTTCTACTAGGGAGGCGTTTGATGGTATCTAGGTTCAAGGGCTTTTCTTGTGACGATGTTCTATACACATGATGTGGTTTGTCCATTTTTCTTTGGGGGAAACGAGATCGGGTCGGGACTTGGGGGTTAGCATGACTACATAGCACGTTCTGGATGACTGGAAATGACGATATGGGATCTGTCTGCTGCACGAAACTGGGTTGTATCCTCCTTCTGATATTTTTTGTTGTGATGTGTTTCTGCAGACATCATGCGAAATTGCGCGGCCGTCCCTGCTATAGTACGACATGAAGCGCAGCTCCTCAGGCTGTACTGTCGACATCATACTCGACATCCGTTCTAATAACATACTTCGCACCCTCAACAACCCCCGTGCCTTCGTGAAGTAGCGCTCCTTGCGCCTCGCCATGCGGAAATACCGCGACACTGCCCATGATAGGCTTGACAGGGTAAGCGTTGATAACACCCTCCTTAACACTAGGAACGAAGAAAGTCGTCTCACCACCCTTGAACTCGTCGTTCAGGTAGATAAGGAAGGTGAAGAGAGACGACTGGCGCGCGTCGGCTGGCGACGCATCGTATTTGTAAGCATCGGTAACGGGATCAATGCCTGAGGGTGGCCATGCGCCATCTGCCAGAGTTAGCACATGGATCATTTTGGATTGTTCAGAATCTACGAACCGATATGCATACGATACTCAGCACCAGGCACGTATCTGTACACTCTGAAGCGTCGGTTGATACCGCGGACTTTCTTGCCAGTCACGCTGTCCGGCACAAACGCTTTCACTCTTTCCCAGAGCTTGTCGTGGAATGCTTGGTCGACGATCCAGTAGAAGTTGTGTGCTAGCACACTAGTGTCTTCACCTTGCGGTCGCATGGGCGCGTCGGGGATGAACTCTATAGTTTCGCCGGCTGCGATGATGGAGGAGCATTCCTCTGGAGAAAGTACGTCCTTGATCAGTCGGAGGTTAGGTACGATTGGGTGCTTGAAGCATTCTGTCTTGGGTCCTTTGCCGAGCAGAACGGCGTCGTCTTGGGAGGCGTAAAGGATTGCAGGGTGAAGGTTCGGTGGTTTGCGCTGCAGACCGGCGGTAGTTTCGATAATGCGGAAGCGGTCCTTGAGGTCGGGGGAGCATGATTTGAAGATGCTCTTGTCTTCAACACTTTTCCGTACTTGACGAGTGGGTTTGCTGGTGCCTCGTAGATCCCATGTGTCTTGTAATGAGATACCTGATGCGATATCTATGCCGTGACCTGTTGTGTCCGTCGGACCCGTAACTCGCAATATTGAGTCCAGCACGCCGATCAGTTCGTCGTTTTGCGCATTCGTACCGACTACTGTATGACTAGGGACCTGCACATGAATCGACAGTCCGGAGACTACGTCCAGAGTACGCACCCAGCGACAAAGAGCACCTAGTGTTGGGGTGTCTTTCCTGATGCGCATCTCCGCCAACAGGATAAGGGCTTCTGTGTACTTGGCGTCTGTGAGCGCACCTGATATGCGCGCAGTGAGGTTACTGCCATCTATTCTTACGCTTAGTCTTCGATTTAGAAACCCAAGATATCAGACATACCAACTGAGTTCAGGCCGGTAGTACATGCTTGACGGAAGTCGTATACAGCAGTCCTCAGGTCTTTGCACGCTTTTGACTTGATTAGTAGTGGATGTGAGGATAGCGTTTGTAATGTCTCAATTGCGACCTCGATCTCTTCAGATGAGATGACCGAATGTACGCTTGCTGGCTCGAGTGGATTAGCATCTTGTGGTGGACTTGGAATGCTGTTCGGGTACTGCTTCTTTGCAGCCTGCAGTTGCGCATTCGCGCTGCGTTTCCGCTTGGCCATGCTTGATGATTAATTTTCTAGACGTGAAACTGGAGAGCGGAATAGTATCCACCAAGGATGTGTCAGCGATTACCGTGACGGATGTGAAGTAGTCCGTCCTGTACGTGCATGCCGAGGTTTACGGCGGCGAACGTAGAAATTTTGTGGTCTGTGCTCTGGACTAGGCGGGGCAATGCTGTGCAGGACTAGTGCGGAAAGGCCCGCTCTCCAGTCTCACCACCTCAGGATGCATGCAGGCGCATTACATCTACATTACATGTCTGAGCCTGATACTCCAAAGATCCTACGTCTAACACAAACCTTGTTCGTCCGATGACTAATCCAACGGTCATGAGCTCATTCACTGCAAAAGAACTATGTATAACTCGATTGCCTACTGTATCCACAGCAGTGCAGTAGACTAGAAACCCTGAGCCCACACACTCGGCAGTTCAACGGCGCTATGCAGTCTACGGGGTCTGAGACAGGATTATCGGAACGGGGTTAACGACAAACAATGGGCCGACGTACGTGTTACGTGCGGATCGAGGGGTACATTCCAGAATCCTGAGTACTCAGGTATATAGATAACTCGGGCGATCGCCCTTTTCTTTTTCTTCACACACCTATACAAATTTTCGCTCATACATCTATCTGAATATACTCTTACTTAACATATAACCCCCACTTCGACATACATACATACTCACCAAAATGGCTTCCACCTCCTTCTACCAGGCCACCGTGCCCACCTTCAAGGGCATCGCCAACAGCGCTGTTGGCTTCCTCACAGCAGCCAAGGAAGAGCAGGCAAAGAACAGCTCGCTGCCCTCCGACCAGGACCTTCTCAACGCCCAGCTCGGCGACATGCTTCCCCTCCGCATGCAACCCATCCTCGTCGGCAAGTTCCCACTCGATGGCCTCACCACCCTGAAGCTCAACGGATCGGCCGCACCCCCTAACCTGGACCCCTCGTCATTCTCGTCCCTCGACGACGTCATCAACTTCTTCAAGCAGTTTGCCGCTGTCTTTGACGCCGTTGACGAGAAGACTTACAACGAGAGCGCTGGAAAGAGCTTCGATGTAACCGTTGCGGGCAAGACTATGACTATGTCTAACTTGGCTGAATACTATAACAGCTTCGTCATTCCCAACAGTTAGTATTACCCTCGATGGAACTACATGTCAAATGTAGAATGTATGCTCACACGGACTTTCAGGCTACTTCCACCTCAACGCCATGTACATGCTATTGAGGAGCAAGGGATTCACTCTTGGCAAGGGCATCTACGTCAAGCCTTTCTTCACCGAGCAGGCAAAGAAGGACTGGGCCCCGTTGATGGGTTAGAGAGCGCCATATGCTGAGCTGCGCTGTGTCTGTTTAGCGAAAAGACTCGATAATCAAAGAGCACACATTGGATAGAAATGAAATAAATGACATCACATCAATCTAGTCGACAGAGGACAACTAGACCTGCCTGCACCTGTCAGTTTTCTTGCTCGTATGGGAGTGAGTGTCTAATAGATAGTTGAGTACACAGAACAGAAGACATTGCCAGAATGTCTGTCAGCCTGTAGTGCTGATGTTCATTGTTTTTATCAGCTACTTTACTTGTCGAAAGCATCTCTCAGCTTCTCAAAGTGTGCCCTCATCTCCTCCCCAAGCTTCCCTTCAACATCTGCTAAAATGGTACACACTAAGCTATAGTTGTTACACAAGAACCTTTCCCTCTTCCGCGCATCGCTGATACCCTTGCTCAGCTTCGTGAGGTAGGCTTCGTACTCGCTCCTCAGTCTGCCCACGGATACACTGACTGGCTCGTCGTCGCCTGCTTCCGAAGAGAGAGCCAGAATGCCTTGGAGAAGGTTTGCAAACTTTTGTGTGAGAGGTGTTGGCGCTGTGGAGGTAGCGGTGGAAGAGCTTGAGCCAAGTAGCGCCGCACCGGTCGAAGGTCGGCCGGGTAGAGATGCAGTGACTTTCTGGAGCGAGGTGCAATGCATGTCCAGAACCTGCTGGAACCGTGGCCAGAGTAGCATATTGGTTGCGTTGATATAGCCTTCCACCGTCGGCACCTTCCTACGTTGTAGTTCGAATGCGAAGTGCTGGTTAAGTCGTACGCACAGCAGTATACCAAGCGTGTCTGTTGTCGCTTCCACTAGCGACTTTGTAACCGCTTGGCCGACTGCTAGCGTGGGCTCGAAGATGGAGTTAAAGGTTCGTGAGATGGCGTGAAAGTTTTGTGATGGGGCGAAGTATGTAGAGATAAATGTGTACTCGAAACATGCGTTGTCGACAAGTGCGAGATTGAAGCTGCGGAAAGGGACCTCTAGGTAATGCGGTGACTTCTCGTCCTCGGCGACGTTTGCTGGCAAGGCGTTGACAGAGGAGCTCTTCAGCGCATCGCGACGTCGTCCGAGAGAGAAGGCATCGTATGCAACTGGTGCGTTTCGAGACTGACCCAGCAGAGTTCCAGCTCTTCTCGCACTGGGATCTTCGCCCAGAACATCGTACCTGTCCATAGCATGCACTTTGATCTTTTCGAGCGCGGTTCGGTATCGGCTGAAGTGGTTGAGGTAGTACCACCGCATGGTATAGATGTATGCCTGCGCTATCTGTTGCGCAAGCTCTGCCTGGTGTTTTGCGAGGAAAGAATACAAGTCTTTGTATTTTAGGAATGCCTGCTGTTGGATGATCTGCGCATTGATGGAAGGTGAACGGATGGCCTTGATCTGGGCGACTATGTAGTCTCGTATTCGTTCAACGGCGCGAGTTATGAGATCGTCCAGCAGGGGCTTGACGTCCTTTATGGCCATCAAGTCTGGATGTTCTTTGGCTTTGTCGTTCACTGTCTTGGACCGTTTCTCGACTTCTGCAAGGGCACGCACGAAGCCGTCGTCGACCGGACCTTCAGCGATCTTGCGCACGACAGCTGGTGATATGCTGATGTCTTCGACCGCCGGTCCCAGGAGCTTTTCCACCACTTTTCGGTTTTCCAGCTTGGTGTTCAGAGCGATGGACCGGTTCTGGAGTGATTCTATCTCTGCAGACACGGCCTCGAGATCCGACTGGAAGTTTGTCAGGTTTGCTTCCACCGACTTGAGCACCTCATCGCACGCCAATATCGACTTGTGTAGGTCCTCGAACTTGTCTTTGTCTTTGTCATCTGCAAGCACAATGAGCAAAGACCTGGGACTCTGAGCATGAAAACATACATTCTTCGACTGACTGCGCGCTATATGTATGTACAGAAGTGGGCTGCTGTCGCTCTGCAGTCTTCGCCGCGGCGAAGTCGTGCAAGCTCAGGTCCCCGAAATCAATCTCCTCCTCTACCACTTCAGGCTTCTCCGATATACGCGTCGAGTCTTCCCCGTTCGTGGCGGGCGAGTTGCGCGGCGGTCCTCCCATAATCGACTCTAGCACGTGTATGGGATCTGGCACGTTGGGCGGAACACCCCCTGTCTGGCGCCTACGTGGCCCGCCATTTGGCATGCGCGCGGATAGAGGCAGGCTCGCAGTCGAAGCATTGGGCGATATGAGGGGCGTCAGCGAAGACGATCGCGGATTCAGCCCTGGCCTCACGGGTTGCGCGGGCGCTGGATAGCCCCTTCGGGGAGCGGGCGAGTACGAGTCGCGTCGTGGAGGCGGCGTGCCGGTGGGTGTCGAGTACGAAGAGAGCCTATCTAGACCCCACATGATGCCTACTGGGTCGCAATCAGTTCAAGGGTGCATGCTAAGAATCAAACACGGATAGCGAGTCCTGAGGGCAGCTGTAGAGCACCCTCGATTCACATAGCAGGCCCGGCGATTGTTTTATCCGCGGGCTAGACAGGGATCCGCTAGCGCCGCCTTCCCCTCCGCGCCTGCCCAATTTTGCCCACGCAAAAGACTTCTCTCTCCATCTCCATTTAAGGACACTGCCCACCCCACTGCCCTTCGCCCAGCAGCCCGAACTCAGCCTCTTCCTCCCCGTCGCATCAACTCTCATTCATCACCATGGCGGACAACAACGACGCGCAGGTACGTCCCTCGGAATCCAGCCCCGCATGTGCTCTTACCCCACCCTTCGGAGCACTGTCGCCAGCTGCGCTCCAGCTTCGCACCCTCATGCGCCGCCCTCTCGCGCCCCGTACTGACGCCGCAAATTATAGCATGAGCACACCTTCGACTCCGCCGATGCTGGTGCCTCCACCACCTACCCCATGCAGTGCTCTGCCTTGAGGAAGAACGGTTTCGTCTGCATCAAGAACCGCCCCTGCAAGATCGTCGAGATGACCACCTCCAAGACCGGAAAGCACGGCCACGCCAAGGTCCATCTGGTCGCCATCGACATCTTCACCAGCAAGAAGCTCGAAGATCTCTGCCCCTCCACCCACAACATGGACGTTCCCAACGTCACCCGTCGCGAGTACCAGCTCGTAAGTGGCCCATGAGGCTCCAATGCGAAGTCTGAACTAACACGCGAACTAGCTCGACGTTACTGACGACGGTTTCCTCTCCCTCATGTCCGACGACGGCTCCACCAAGGACGACGTCAAGATCCCCGATGGTGAAGTTGGTGACAAGATCAACAAGATGTTCACCGAGGACGGAAAGGACACCAGTAAGTTACACCCGGAATAGGCGGTTTTTGGGTCATGCTGACAGACCACCAGACGTCATTATCCTTACTGCTATGGGTGAGGAGGCCTGCATCGACGCCAAGGAGGCTCCCAAATAAGCGCATCGCTCAATACGTAGACTGTTTGGCAGGAAGCAAGGCGCGGACTGCAGACAGACTACAAACGGGGCTGCAACACTCTTTGCATATTGCGTGCAAAGTTGTAGCTCCGCGGCAAACGTAGCATTCTCCCGTGCGATTTGCACTAGGCGACCAATGCACGAGGTTCTTCGGATGGTTTTGGGTTCTTTGCATTGCCATGTCTGGGAAACGTATTACGATGCATTTCCCTCTTTAGATATATCCCTTACGCTTCTGGCAATGAATAAAAGGTGATGACTTTACGGCAAATGTCGCGTCCCTCATTGGTAGAAAATTCGTGTGACTGGTTGCCGGATCCGCGCTAGTCGCCCGCGAACTTGGATCTCGTGTATCCTGGACCACAACTATAGCATGTGACACAGCACTCGAACGCACTTGATCTCACTTGCAGCCTCGTTACCTTGAAATACCTGCATCGACTCTTTCCATGTCCAGCTACACCGCCAAATCCATTTAAGCCTCGTCTATGTCGACTAAAGGCCCCGTTTGTGGCGTCGAAAACTGCCGGTCTAGACGCTACGAAGAGGGCGAAGATGGCTTCTTGTATTGTCAGAACGGCCACCAACAGGCTGGCTTAGTCCGCGGAGAAGATGACGATGACTACGTAGGGGCTTCCCGAACAGTCACGCGCAAGAAGAAAGAGACGGAAGATGACTCCAAATCCACCGGCAAAATCTACAAGGGCGCCCGAGGTTTTGATTTATACTTGAAATGTCTACAGCTTATCTTGCGACATCAACTCTGGTTCCTTGTCAAGGACCGAGGATTACCCGTGGAGCTTGAAGCAGTCACGCGCGATCTCTGGTCACTGCGCATTGCTCAACTTGGAGACCGGATCGCGAGTCAGGATGAAGAGTCCTCGGAGTCACAGACTCAACAACTTTTCAGCACCATGGAAAGCGAGGATGATGCCACAGATACTGAGAAGGGTCATCTCAGAGATACCAAGGGAAAAAGGAGCATGAGGTCAGCCGCCGCACCCAATCTCAATGATTGTCTAGTCTTGTGCTACCTTGGTATCTTGACACTAAGGCTGCCGTTCACACCAGGCGATGTCTATGCGTGGGTAATTGATGGCAAACTAGCATATCGCAGAGCAATCAAGCTACTGCCACTCGCCATGAGAGATCGACTGCTACCTGCCTACCGTGCTGTTCTCGATCCGAGCGCATCGCTTACTTATACACGATTTTACAAGACGCTCATAGACCTACAAATGAGCTACAGCAAAGACCACGGTATCACTTGGCCAGCTCTGAACGTGTCACTCCTCCTGTTTCGCTACCTGAAAGAGCTTGCCTTGCCACTGGAGCTGTATGATGCGACAAAACGACTCGGCGACTTGCTCGGCTATGACTTCGCTCCTCACCACGACGGTAAGAAGCGTCTAAGTATACGACATCTCGCTGAGGCGCAACTAGTGAGCTCCCTCATCATATGCATCAAGCTACTTTATCCTCTTGACGATGAGAAGCGTTATCCGAAATCATCTTCCGAACCAACGGCGGCGGCGATGAACTGGGGAGTGTGGCGGGAGCAGATGAAGGCCGCGGAGGAAGCCAGACGAGGAGGCAGGGGACGCTTCACTACTGAGGAGTTGACAAAGGTGCAGGAGAAGGATGTTCTCACGATGGGCCCTGAAGAGATGGATCAGTACCTGGATTTCTACGCCACCGAGTATCTGGATGATGCCGAAATTCAGCGCACGAGGGATGCTGATGACTTTCGACACGCGCTGTACAATATGTTTCCTATCGACACTACAACACACCATCCTCCACAGGAGTCATCCCATACTTTACCATTGAACGAAAAACTGGAGGTGATAAAAGTGGTCCAGGGCGCAATGGAGACAGTGTCAGTGGTAGCCGAGGAGAACACTGAGGTACTTAGGATAGGGCAGGCATACCCGATTTGGAAAACGGAAGAAGATATTCCTGATGTAGCAAAGACGCTGTACAGAGAAGCTGCAAAGATCGCAGGGCTATCGATGAATATGCTCATATTAGCAGTCGGTTCCACGGAAGCAAGGGTTGAGCAGTGGAAGAAGGCACAGAAGACGCAAGCTTGAGGTCGCCACGTGCATGTAATAATGTAAATCCAAAGCTTGACTATCACTTGCCAAACAGCTGTCTTCTTTGAAATTAATGCACGCTTGATGCGCCGGTTTGGAGTGATGGGAGGCGTCACACGTGAGGGGCGCTTGACGTGCGCTAACGCTTGCCGGCCTAGCATGGGTGTCTGTGCGCGCACACAGTGTGGAATTCGTCTACCACTTCCGCCCTCAACCTCGATACTGAGATCACGGAACACCGCAACACCGCCAAAGATGCAGATCTTCGTGAAGACCCTGACGGGCAAGACCATCACGCTCGAAGGTATATCTCGGCTGCACGAATTGCAATGGGACCCGCGCTGACTTATTCGCAGTTGAGAGCAGTGACACCATCGGTACGCACACCCCCAATGCCACTCGACGGCAGTACTCCGCACCGCGCCGCATCGCATCGCATCGCCCGCGCTTGCAAAACATGTAGAAGAGGGAGGATAGAAGCTGACAGCGGGCAGACAACGTCAAGTCCAAGATCCAGGACAAGGAGGGCATTCCCCCGGACCAACAGCGCCTGATCTTCGCCGGAAAGCAGCTCGAGGATGGCCGTACTCTGTCCGACTACAACATCCAGAAGGAGTCCACCCTCCACTTGGTCCTCCGTCTCCGTGGTGGTATCATTGAGCCTTCGCTGAAGGCCCTTGCCTCCAAGTACAACTGCGACAAGATGATCTGCCGCAAGTGCTACGCACGCCTACCACCGAGGGCTGTCAACTGCGTACGTCATGAGAAAATCCCTGTTCCTTGAACCGGGAACGGCTAGGGTATCGGACTTTGACTAACAACACCACAGCGCAAGAAGAAGTGCGGACACACCAACCAGCTCCGCCCCAAGAAGAAGTTGAAGTAAACTACTCGCCTCTATCGGCATCTGGCGAAGAGAGCAACGGGGTCGGTGGAAACGAATTGCAACGATTGCATGCGATGGATATGAGGGCTAGGTCGCTACTACTTCTTCCACGGCACATGGCATCAATGGCGTGCTTGTCTTGTCTCGCATCTGAGACTTTATGAAGGGAATCAGGCATGTAGAGTGAATCGATCAAATTCAAACACCACCAGCTTCGACTCTATTGCTCCCCATATTGCTACATCTTGCTGCACATGTTCGATGGCCTTGCAGTATGTCACGTGAGATCGCGTCACGAGCGTAATTTATGACGTCACCGATCATACCGCACGTTGCTCAAACACCAAACGCCTTGGAACGCACTGATGCATTTCAACTCTTGAACTGTGATGCTCCATGTCGTATGAGCCTTGAGATTTGGGATTATGAGGCCATGGCCGCGTGTCAGACATAATCACATCAACATCCGACAGTTTTTGAATTTTCGTTTGATTTGATCGTAGAAAACATCGAATATACAAGTACACAGAATTTTTCTTGCTCACATACTAAACACTCGTAGATAAGAAATCGAACGTCTTCTCCGCCGTGGCTGATGATCGTCGCAATAAGTACCGTGATGCCGGGCCGTAGTGCCATCTCTCGACACAGTTCCCCATTCGTCACTCTCACCATAGACGAAAAGCGCCAACGAGAAAATAGAGCTGACGCCAATCCAACAAATGTTTCGTATCCAGCAGGTAAGAGAAAGTACATATCATCTCTTGTTCAGAGAAGACCGTACGTGTAAACAAGAAAAGGGTAAAACTCGAAACTCCGAGATACAACGAGGAGCGTGAAAATGGTATCGTAACGCCTCGCTATGCATATAAAAACAGGGTAGAATTCAAGAAGTATAGGTAGTGTACGCGCGGTCGACGAAGGGCTCGGTGGTGGACGTGTGCCGTCTGATGTTGTTGCGGTGGTGGTACGAACGCGGAAAGAAACGGGTATAGTTGAAGGGAGTTTGTCATTCGGTGTGGCGTGGGTGATGCCAACACATAGCTGTTTAGACACGAGGCTTCTTCCAGTAATATTGCTATCAATGGTTAGCGACTGATACCGAGCAAGACATTGATGAACAACGGGTGTAGAGGCTGGTGAGTGTGACGTACCTTGTGTGTCTTCCTTACAGACCGTAGTCCAGTGCTGCGTGTACCGGCGGTGATGGTTTCACGCCTCATCTGGTTGGTGTCCATCTCAGGGACGTAGTAGAACTCGTTCTCAAGCGGCTGGCCAGCGGCATCCTTGCCGGCACGGGGGATCTCACCAACACAGGGGGTGTCGTCTAGGATCCTCTTCAGCTCTTGTCTAGAGAGTTGAGGGAGGGGCGTCGATGCGCCGTTGCCATCTTCGTCTTTTCCATCTGTGCTCTTAATCGCACAGGCCTTCAGCTCGGCGGGAAGGTTGCTGTGGATGGCGGAGAGTGGCTGCGAGTGGATACGAGAGAACGCCAACTGATTGATGACATGGTTCTTGATGGGCGACTCTTTGAATCGGATAGGCTCGGTAACTCGACGTCTGGGAGACGGTGATAGTAGTGGCCCGCGCATACGGGGGGCGTTGGACTGTGTTGGCGTAGCTGTGTTGAAAGAAGCCATGCCGTTGAGCAAGTTCTGACCGAAGGGCCCGAATGAGTGTACAACAGGGTCGTTCTCTTCGTCGTTGTCGGAGAAGTCGTCGGCAGCGAAGTTGATACTCTCCTTGGGGTCGATGACGGGACGAACTTCATGACTAGACCTGGAGCTTGGGAGGCCGGGGCGGATAAAGGTCTGGTCTGCAGAGCCTGGGGTCTTGACGCCAGGGCTGTCCACACTTGCATCGGCATCTTCGAACACTTGAACAGGACCGGACTGGGCATTTGAGCTGAGACCCGCAAAGACGGGAGGGCGGATAGGGCTTTGAGAGACAGGCGAGCGTGGAACGACAGGAGGACTAGAGGCCAAGTTCTCCTGGGTACGCGTACGAGTCGGGGTAGGCATGCCTTCTTCCTCGGATTCCCAGGAGAACTTTGATACAGGGATGGTCGGCCAGGCAATCATGACGCGGGTATCCTGTACATCCAGCATGATGGCCGTCTCGGGGTTCTCTGACATGTAGGTGTCTCCCTTGCTCAACTCGAAGATGCGTCCCTTGCAGTGGATCTTCGCACCGTTCCATCCCAGACATTCAACCTCGATGTAGCCGTGCGGGTATGGCGGGCTTGGCGCGTGGTAGGCAGCTTGGACGTGGACGCGTGAGATGAGGCGGTTGGTGGAGAGCTGGTAGTCCGAAGTGTTGGAGCTTCGGCCCATTCTCACGACCTCGCCATCTGCGGGGAGGTCGACGGTGGGCACAGCACCGAGTGGGGTCCTCTCTGACAGAGCAGAGAAGGTTCGCTCGAAGCCCGGCCGGGCATGGCGGGGCGACGAGGAGAGAATGTTGGTCGACGACGTGGGCTGGGGGGTCGGGTAGTACTTCAGCTGCTTGGGGAAGGTGGGCGAGTCCTCTTCGAACTTGCGTTTCGACGACGTTGGGCGTGGAAAGGGCGATGAAGAGAATGGCCCGTCTTCGCCGAAGGCCGGAAGGAGCGTTGGGGTGGGCTTCCGAACATGGCCCGACTGCGTCTCTGTCGACTGGATGAGGGAGTGCGGCATCGCCTTGCTGGGTGAAAAGTCCATCTCGTGTGGGGAGCTCCTAAGACGCGGTGCTGCTGGCGTGTCGAGGTCTATGGGGTAAGGTGGACGTGTCTCGAAGGAGACGGACAGGCCGGCGGCTGCTGAAGGAGTGTTGGAAACGCGAAGATTGACACGAGGCGGTATGGGAAAAGAAAGACGTAGGTTAGGAGGAGGAGGCCATGAGGTCAATTGCGAAACTACGGGTCACGAACGCGATCATGGAAGACGTCGCGACACGCGGGTGTGGGTTGGCTAGCGTGATGAAGCTAGGACCGTCTTAAGAACCAGCACCCGAGTTCACCACGCATTCCGCCCTTGCAAGACGTCTTTTGTAACATGCTTTCAGATACAAGATGCCCTGCGTGTCTCAGCTAGTCCGATTGCATTCTTTTCCAGGCTTTTGCAGCGCTTCTTCGCTATACATATCCCAAAGTTCAGTCACGTCGGCCACATCCGTTCACCAGCCTCTGTGCACGAGCACAATTATTACGCCTATGACATACATTCTGTCCTCGGCTGCCACTTTAACTTGGTTTTCTCCGCTCTGCCAGCCCCTCTGCACTGCAGCCAATTCCACATTAATCTGCAATCATTGGTAATATCTACGCGCTGAGACGAAATCTTTCACACTTCCTGCTGCCCTAATGGCATACAAATTGGTCACAGTAAAGCTCACGACTACGTGAAGTGAAGTGAATATTCCAAAAGCAATCTACACGCAGGCACTCAACGCGTACCGAGATCTTGATGTACTACGCGTTCTTGGGCTGCGATCGGATGGACCCACAGCCGTACGTCAATATCCAGATACAGGCAAACGTCACGCAGGTGAAAAGAAAAACTTTGTGCAGCAATCGATGCAGCTAACGCGAGAGCAAACACGTTCGTAACCAAAGTGGAGCGGTAGGGCCGACGGACGCGCGACAGTGCTATAGACGCGTCGTGAAAGATGGCCAGGCGAGCGCACGGTGATGGCGTTTCGGCTGGACCGTGTTCGGACTGGCTTCGATCAATCGATAACGAACACTTTTGTCTCGTGTGGGCAATCCAATATAGAGTTGGTAATTGCTGCCGCGTTCACGAAACCTTAATGGTCCAGTCCACGATGGTGTGAACATCTCGCATCCACTTTTCTGTGACGGGCACAAATGGCCTCGGGATGATAGCCTGTGTACCCCTGTCGCACATTGATGCGCTGCTCATGAAACGGCTGACGGCATGGAGACAAGGACTGAAATTGAAATCCATCGGCTGGTGACATTGCAAGGGTGAATAGCCTGTCGTGTGCTTGAGGATACTGCGACGCGACGATTGGCTCTGAGGAGCCCCGCATTTGACTTCGGGGCTTCGGAGAAACTGTGGCGCCGGCAAAAAGTTCGAAGGAAAGTTGGGACAAGGGTCTAGCCTAGAATTTCCAGCGACCAGCAACATCGCACCATATCACCGCAACAATGGCCAAATCCAAGACCCTTACTAAGAAGGTTGAGAAGGCGCCCGAGGCGCCGCTCACTACCAAAGCCACGAATGGCACGCCCTACCAGCTCGACCCATCGCAAGTCGAGCGCGCGGCCAAGGCGCTCGTTGCGCACATGAAGAAACACGTCGAGGACAAGAAGGAGGAAGCCCCCAAGAAGAGCTTGGCGGCCGATGAGGACGAGGCGGAAGAGGTCGACGAGCCCATCTTTCTCAGTCTGGCGACGAAGAAGCAGATTGGCAACACCAAGAGCATGAAGCCTCTGGCAATGTATGTTCGCGCATCGCAGCGCTTGCGCCACACCGCTAATATGTACCAGCAAGCTACCCCATCCCATCATTGCAAGCGATGTACGGATATGCATCTTTACCAAAGACCCGCAAAGAGCGTACAAAGACCTCGTCGCATCCGACGCATTCCCGGCCACCCTTCGCGGAAAGGTGCAGCGCGTGCTCGGTGTAGACAAGCTGAAGAAGCGATACAAGGCGTTCGAGCAGAAGCGCGCGCTTCTCGCCGAGTACGATGTTTTCATGGTCGACGATCGAATTATCAAGATTGTCGCAGAGTGCTTAGGCAAAGTCTTCTACAAGAGCAAGTCAAAGCGCCCGATTCCAATCCGCCTTACTGCTGGCGCATACATCGACAAGAGCGCAAAGAAGGACAAGGATGCAAAGGAGTCCCAGAATGTGGTTGGCACGCCGCAAGGCGTAGCAAAGGAGATTGAGTCTGCTCTCAACTCCACCTACCTTAGCATGAGCCCATCCGCCAACACATCCATCAAGGTCGCCAACCTCTCCATGACCCCTCAACAGATTACGGAGAACACTGCCGCTGTCGTGTCCGAAGTCGTTAACAAGCACGTCGGCCAGGGCTGGCGCAACATCCGCAGTCTGCACGTCAAAGGTCCCGCGACCAAGGCCCTGCCCATCTGGCTCGCCGACGAACTATGGACTGAGTCTGAGCAAATCCTTGAAGGACCGTACCACAAGGCCATCACAGAGGGCACACCAAAGGGCAAGTCTGCAGAGCGCAAGAGGAAGTGGGATGAGTGGGAGGAGGAGATGCTCGACGATGAAGAGCTCGCTGCGAAGCAGGCCAGGAGAGAGGCCAAGAAGGCTAAGAAGACAGAGAAGAAGAGCTCCATCAGCAAGGAGAAGCGGAAAGCAATGAAGCAAGAGGCACTCCAGTCGGTACAGACACCGTTGATTGCTGGTTAAACAATCCATTACAATCATCATTGCATGGCACGGCGCAATGTGTTGGCGTTCCGGCGTTCAAAAGATGTGTTTGACGATATGATAGTATACCACTGGTCGGCACATAGCAACATAGAGTCTGTGCAACTGTTAGAATGTACATTTGCTTTCTATGAATCACGAAGACACTGCCTTGCTCATATCATGTTTTTTGCGCGGACGTAAAAGCTATGGAGAGCTATGACCATGCCCGGCTGTACCTGCCTCGGCTTGATGCTAACGTCATACAACGCCGCGTAGATCAGTGCGCGTCTCATATACTCTCAGCTTGCGCCTCTCGAACCTCCACCTCCCACTCTCATTCCACCATCGCCAGAATGCTGTACTTACTTCCAATTTCGACGCTCCTACTCGTGACACAGGTGATCGCGTCACCACTCGCACGCAGCGATTCCAAGCCCCTCCCACTGCTCATCTGGCACGGCTTAGGCGACAACTATGCCGCAGACGGCCTGCATAGCGTAGGCGACCTCGCAAACGAGACGAACCCCGACACATACGTATACTACATCCGGCTTGATGAAGATGCTGGAAGCGATCGAACAGCCACATTCTTGGGCAATGTTACAGAGCAGATTGCGCAGGTCTGCGACGACATCGCAGAACACGCGGTTCTGAGCAAAGCCCCAGGCCTCAACGCGCTTGGCTTCTCGCAGGGCGGTCAGTTCCTCCGTGGAATGATAGAGCGCTGTGGCGACAGAATTAAAGTCAAGAACCTGGTCACATTTGGTAGTCAACACAACGGCATCGCAAAGTATCAGCTTTGCAAGGACGGAGACTGGCTTTGCAAGGGCTACATCGGGTTGCTCAAATCCAACACCTGGGGCGCATGGGTGCAGGGGCACCTGGTTCCGGCGCAGTACTTCAAGGCCACGAACGAGACGACTGGAGAACCCACAGAAGAGTATCTCGAATCCTCCAACTTCATCGCCGACATCAACAACGAGAGGGTGCTGAAGAACGTCACCTACGCGAAGAACCTTGCTGCGCTAGACAATTTCGTCATGTACGTGTTCGAGGACGATACCACTGTCATACCGAAGGAGTCTGGCTGGTTCGCGTACACCAACACTACCAGCAACGAGGTCACGGACCTGAGGGATCGCGACATCTACAAGGAGGATTGGATTGGGCTCAAGAAGCTTGACGAGAAGGGTGGTCTACACTTCAAGACCACCAAGGGCGGACACATGGATCTTGGTGATAAGGTACTGAAAGATGTCTTCAAGACCTATTTCGCACCAGAGAAGACAGTATGGGATGGTCTGGTGGATGAGGTTCAAGAGATAATGGAGTTGTAGACTGGGAAATCATATGGCAAGCCCCACTGACGGTAACACGGGCGAGGAGTTGGATTGAATTCACATGTATGAATACGAATGCAGGTACGACGAGCGATTACAATTTCACGTTTCCATCTCAATTCGGATATTGGGCACCACGCCACGTTGTTTGCTAAACGCAGAGTCACGTAGCGATCAGTGCCTGGATTTGAATGTTGTTAAGAATATCTATGTATAATGTACGGTGCGCAGCTTTATCGTGTGTCTTGAAGCGAGGTATTCAGGTCGAAAACAACACGAAAAAGTGAGCTAGTTCGTAGCCTCCTACAGCGGATGATCGGGATCGGACATTCTCTACACAGCGTTGGAAACAACCACACAAACCAATAATCCTACGACTAGCCCGCCCCTAGTGTCTAGCATCACGGTACAGTGTTAGGCATTAGAATTGCACTAATTAATTTATCTACTTCTAGAGTATCTCTACTACTATTATAAACTAATTATTTTTTATTATAAAAAACTATTTTTTATAGTTTTAGCTTATAATTTTAGTAAAATTTTTTTTATAGTATTATTATATAGCTTTTAGCTAAAGTTACTTAGTACTTTTAGTTAAAGGTTAATTAAAAAAATTATTATATTATTACTAATAGTAATAATTATAAAGTTATAAAAGTAAGTAAAAGCTTTATATTTCTACTTTATAAAGATATAAACTTCTACTAAAGTAGTTACTATAAAATATATAAAAAAAAACTAAGCTTTAGCTTACTTATAAATTAAAGCTTTTATTTTTTATTAGTATTTTTTTTAATTAAGTAAGCTAGTATTATAATAAGTAGTAATATACTTAAGTATTTTATTTTATAACTAAACTAAGTTCTAAAATAAAGTAGCTAATATATATTTTTTATACGTAAAGCTAGTTAAATTATTAGTAAGTATAAAAATTAGCTATATTTTTAATAAAGATAATATTTAGAGTATTATAAAAGATTTAAGCGCTACTAGCGTAAAAATTTATACTCTAGAAATAAGTAACTATAGTATTATAAGATTTATACTTATAGTATAGCTACTTTTACTACTATACTAAATATCTATTAAATTATAAGTTAAACAACCTAAATTAGACACCTAGTACGACTAGCCCTCCAATTATCGCGCAGTCTTGCACGCACCTCCCCTCCCCCGACCGGGGTTTTGCGGCAGACGTCATGTTTGGGTGGGTCATCATGAGCATCAGCCCACAGCAACACTCCACGCCGACGCCGGTCGAAACGAGTCTAGTCTTGGCCTCTCCATGCTTTAAATACTCCAAGTCTCCCCAGAAACTTCAATTGACACGTCTCGCCCATCGCGGCTCCTCTCCACTCTATATTTCTTATTCCACGCCTGCGCTGAGCTTGACGCTCCACGAACAGCTATAGGCTTATCGATAAGCTATTAATCCGATCACGATCGTCACGGCGGAAGAGAAGAACGGCAGGAATCAAAGATGTCGGTCTCAGCAGCATTGAAGAGCCGGGTCAGGAGGCCAAGTTATCTTAAGAAGATTGCGAAAGCTGAGGACTTGCTTCACCACTTCCCCAATGGAGCATACATTGGCTGGAGTGGCTTCACGGGTGTCGGATATCCAAAGTAAGCATTTTCACTTCTTTCACGCTACGTTATCAGCCAAGCTATGAGGCTCTTCGGGTACTCAAGGTAGTCCTGACTACGGTGTACGATGTCGGACCTACTTGGTAGTTCGATCTTGGATCCCGAGGTGGAACGGAAGTTTAGGAAGTGACGAAAGCCGAGCTATCTCCGGCTCCACAATTCGAGCCGCGCATGGATCAGGTCAAGACGAGCACTCAAGGGCCTTGGCCATGACTCTCGCCATACATGCCTTGATTTGAATGGTCTTGTCTATTGTGTTGGTTACAGTTTTAGACTAACGGTATGGCAGGAAGATCCCTACGGCTATGGCCGACCATGTCGAGAAGAACAATCTCCAAGGTCAGCTGAAGTACAATCTCTTTGTCGGTGCGTCGTCAGGCGCAGAGACTGAGAACCGATGGGCACGTCTCAACATGATCGAGCGCCGGTCGCCGCATCAAGTCGGTAAGGAGATCGCCAAGGGTATCAACAACGGCAACATCAACTTCTTCGACAAACATCTGAGTATGTTTCCTGTCGATTTGATGTACGGGTATGTACAAACACGCGGAACTCCACGAAGAGGAAATGATGCTGATTCCGAGTAGCTTCTACACATTGAACAAGCCCCACAACAAGCTCGATGTGACCATCGTGGAAGCGTCGGCCATTACTGAGGATGGTGGAATCATTCCAGGAGCCAGTGTTGGCGCATCACCCGAACTGATCCAGATGGCCGACAAGATCATCATCGAAGTCAACACCGCAGCTCCCTCGTTCGAAGGCCTACACGACATTACCATGACTGATCTGCCGCCGCGCCGAAAGCCTTACCTCATCATGTCCCCAGAAGATCGCATCGGTACACCGCACATTCCTGTTGACCCAGAGAAGGTCGTGGCTATCGTAGAGAGCGACTACCCCGATCAGACCCAGCCCAATGCCGCCGAGGATGAAACCTCAAGGGCTATCGCTGCGAACTTGATTGAGTTCTTGAAGCACGAGGTTAACCATGGCCGTCTGCCAGAGAACCTCCTGCCTATTCAGTCCGGTATTGGAAACATTGCTAACGCTGTTGTCGGTGGACTTGCCGTATGTTACCTTCTTGATAAATTATTGATGTTTGATGCTGACAGACACAGTCCGGTGGTGCAAACTTCAAGAACCTCAAGGTATGGACCGAGGTCCTCCAAGACTCCTTCCTGGACCTCTTCGACTCTGGCAACCTAGATTTCGCGACCGCAACCTCGATTCGTTTCTCTCCCGACGGCTTCCACCGCTTCTATGAGAACTGGGATCGCTACGCGCCTAAGCTGCTACTCCGCTCCCAGCAAGTTTCCAACTCCCCCGAGATCATTCGACGTCTCGGTGTGATTGGCATGAACACACCTGTTGAGGTCGACATCTACGCCCACGCCAACTCAACCTGTGTGATGGGTAGCCGCATGCTCAACGGTCTCGGTGGATCCGCCGACTTCCTTCGCTCTTCCAAGTACTCCATCATGCACACCCCCTCATCGCGTCCTACGAAGACCGACCCAACTGGTGTGTCCTGCATCGTGCCCATGTGCACGCACATCGACCAGACAGAGCACGACCTCGACGTCATCGTCACGGAGCAAGGTCTCGCTGACGTTCGTGGTCTCTCACCCAAGGAGCGTGCCCGCGTCATCATTAAGAAGTGCGCACACCCCGACTACGTACCCATCCTAGAGGACTACTTCAACAAGGCGGAGTTCGAGTGCCTGAGGAAGGGCTGGGGCCATGAGCCGCATCTGCTGTGGAACAGCTTCGATATGCACAGGCATCTGAATGACCATGGCACTATGAAGCTGCCCAAGTGGGACTACAAGAGTTAGGAGAGGGGCGTGTAGAGTTAGAATACAGTGTTTGGATGTAGAGAATGTACGCAATCAAGTTACTCCAGTCGTAGTCCAGATGAAACATCAAACCGTGAAATAGCAGATCAGTCAGCTCATACGTGACCAATAACAAGTAAAATATCATATGTGCTTTTTATGGTACTCGACACGTTATGGAGAGGCATGCTCCTTCCTACACTTTCAACCTCACCACTGCGACCATCAACGCTCTCATCTGTCCTGCACGACACCTTTTTCAACAACGGCATGTCGCGTGATTGACTAGCGCGGCATCAGCGACCATGTTGCACGCGGCTCGACTATAAGATGGAGCGCTGATGCAGGTGGATTGCCTCTTCTGCAACTGGTACCACGGATACTACCTCAGACGAGAGCATGACGCGGGCGTGGGTGTTTGATGCAGGTGTCGAGCCAGAAAACTCTGCTCAGACCAGGCGTTTCCGTGCATGTGGCATGGACGCGCTCTTGCCGCGAAAGTCGGGATCGTTCGCTCGTTGGGAAGTGGATTGCCACCGCTAGAGCTACCCGGACGTGGACGCGTCGGCTGGCACCATGTGACTGCGCGGCTCACAAGCGGCGTCAGGCTCTTGCAGATGAGCATGCGCCCGGCTCTGCCCTCTTCCACCACACCGAGACGCGACGCAAGAGCCTCACAGCATCCCTGACATCTCCTGCCACATTCTGCGCGCCCTTTGCGAGCTGTTCCGCGGTGCCCAACAAGGAACTGCTCCCGCCCGTTCGCGCGTCTTCCCGCTATCTCGCGTGCTGCGCACGAACACGGTCCACGGTGCTGCTACGACACGTCTCCGACCATCCAACTCCCACCGAGACCCGCCATTGGGACGTTTGCTACTCTGACATCCTTACCTGCATCTGCATTTTTGGCGCAGCTGCTTCCACTTTGACTGTGAATTGCACTCACAGCGCGAGTCGCTAGTTGCCTCCTACCCCGCCGCCACGCCCGCGAAACCATGATGCGTAAGTCGCGTTCCCCAAGCCGACTTAATTACCCCGGTACTCACGCCGCCATTGCACCAGCAGAACACGCCCAGGCCACCCACACAGCAACTATTGCTACCGTAAACAACGCAGAGCCCCAGGCCTCGCAGGAATCAGTCCAGTCTGCTGTGTCTAGTACCTTCTCGGCACCGGCTCTTCCCTCCTCGTCGAGCAACCTCTCCACGGCCACCACTACCGAGACCGACCTCACGACCCCGTCCTCGACCAATGCAGCGAGCCAAAGTAAACCTACCGAGGCCTCAATGACGGAATCGTCAAGTCAGAGTACTGGTGGGCAGGTGCGAGCGGCACCACGCATCGATACCGCTGCTGCCAACGCGCTCCAGACTGGTGACACAGCAGCTGGTCCCATGCCGCTAGAGTCTCCTGCAAAGAGCTCCAAGAGGACTGTCGATGGATCTCTCAAGAGCGCTGGGCTAGCGCCTGAAACTCCATCGGCGCCCACCCATTCACACAAGAGGAACAAGAGCATGGATACACACTCAGGTCGCATTGGAGAGGTGCGTAGTATAATCCCAGGCCAAGCTTACAGTCTGCTAACGCGAACGCAGCTATCCGCACAGCTCAAGACGCGTCTTTCCTACGCCATGGTCAAAGTCCAGAACGGCTGGGAGAAGCAGTCGCTCGACGAGCTGGAAGAAAGCCAGTCACAGCGTGGTTCGCCCAACTCTGCTCCTGGAAGGACTGACCATCTAGCATTCGAATCCCCTGCTACCGTCGATCGACAAAGAAGACCGAGCGGCGTCTCTGACATCTCAGACCAGATGATCATGTCCCCGGCTTCTGATCCAACCCGGTCACTTGCAGGGACTCCAGCTTGTTAGTCAACCCCAAAGACTCCCTCTGAAAATGCTAATGCCCGTCAGCCTACTGGCGACCAGGTACCCGCCCTGCTATGAACGCCGCGGCAAACCTCATATCCATCACTGGCGCACAACACGGCTATGGCCTCGCACCAGCCCCAACCTTCCAGAGTGGGCGAAGACGACGCTCCAGCGTCTCACACGTACCTCCTCCTCTTCTCGGCGCCAGCCAAAGGAAACACTACAGTGATGTTGGTGCGGGCCCACGATCGCCAGCCACTCCTCGAGCAGGCATCCTTCGCATGCCCAGCCAACAAGCCGAGAAGGACGCCGTCGACACACTCCTCTTCATGAGCAGTCCCAACAACTCCCAGCGCTTCCCAGCCGGTGGCCAACCAGCACCAAGTCCACTCCGAGCCGAGGCACCTCAACGACGCGTCATGTTCGAAGCATACCCACCACAAGACAAACGCGCCATGTACCAGCCATCGATGCCCGCACCGCCCCACCACCACCAACACGGACCGTACCCCGCGTATCCAGCGAGATAACCATGAGAGCATATCCCGCATGAGAGTTCACTCCCCACCCCCTCTTCGACACTATTCTTACGGCTCGACGATCGCATTGCATGGCTGGCGTTGAGATACCCCACTGCATCTATGTCCACATTGTTACTGTCAGCCACCAATCTCCACACCGGACGCATATGTTGTTCATGCCTCGGATGCTTTGGGAGGTTGTATTGATATCACTTGGCTCCCCTTCTTGTATGAGCTTTGCTCTTCTTACGCTTGTATACTTTGGCTCCCTGGCTATGGCTGTTGTTGGCCTCGAGTAACATTTGTATGTTTGAGCGTGTGGATATGTTATGAATAGGTATTATGATTGTGTAACGAATAGATGATATATGTATATTCTGATGTGCGGGCGATGGTGATGTGTGGGGTGACTGTGTGACGGTGTGACGGTGTGTTGAGATGGGTGCATGGGACTGATGGAGTGGGTTGGTTAGGGTATATGTGATTTACTGGACAGTAACAGTGCCGGATGATGCAGTCGTGGGAGAGAAGCTTATAGTTTAAGACATAGGTACAGCTACAGCGCAACAAGCTTACTGCGTTAGGTCGGAATTAGATAATGGCTTTAATTGTAATTTAGCTGCCGACGTTATGACAACATGAACAGAGGTCGAAGCCAAAATCCTCGTTGAAATCGCCATGTTCCGAAATGAGAATGCAGGGTGGATGGTTTTCCTTGCCAACTATGGCTGCTTCCTCTTTCAAGGCTTCCTTGAACTCGGTATGGAGATCGTTTTCAGAGACCAAGATGATGTCGTTGCGGAAGCTATGTGTAGCGGCAGGTACGACAGCTGAATACTGTATACGGATGCCTCATACCCCCGAAAATCTTAAACAGGTCTGCAACCTACATGGAGATGCAAACATGCAAAGCAGATGACCCAACGCCGATGTAGGCTCCAGGGTGTTCCAACTCATGCACTGAAGCTCTAGACAAATACGCTCGGATCTTCCATCATGTATCGAAGAGCATTCAAGTCAGGGGCCATATTCGGAGGTAGACTTGCTGGAGAACCGAAATACTCACTATTCGCGTATAGTTTAGGAGGAGTGCTCTGCAAGTTGCGTGAGTAGTCACATCCCAGCACTACCCTCCTCTCCATCCACGCTTTGCCCTCTCATGCGCGATTTGCAGGCAGCAAAACAATCGAGAGATCACGTCAGCTACATCTAGAGCCGTTGTACTAGATGATAGGGGTAGGTACCGTAGAGAAGAAGTAAACAGTGCTAGCGGCAGATAGCCAGCTCCAAATCGCAACGAGTAATGCTCTAGCAGAAAACATTACCAGACCACGTCAATCTCGAGAAGATCGGCTTCTGTGTACTGGAATGCTATCTCATTGGCAGCGATCGAGGCGAGGGGTAAACGCATGTGTACCACGCCGCCTGCCGCTACGTCACAACGCCTCGTACCCCAACCTTGAGCACCAGCCCCAATACCAGAAGCACCGGTGATACCTCTCAATAACTCGCTCCACCAAAAGGACATGTCCAGCGAAAAGGTTGCCGCCGATAGCAATCATGACATAGCTACCGGAGCCATCGAACGCTACTCCGTCTTCACCAAAGCCGAAAAATGGTGCATCGTCGCACTAGCATCGTACGCAACGTGGTTCTCCACGCTGAGCAGTTTCATTTACTTCCCAGCCATTCCCACGTTATCGAGAGAGTTGGGAGTGTCTGTTGATAAGATCGATCTTACCGTAACAACATACATAGTAGTTGCCACTTTCTCTCCTATGCTAGTCGCTAACGCCGCAGAGATACTTAGACAGCGGCCAGTGTACGCTGTTACTTTGACTATGTATCTCATCGCGAATCTTGCTATTACAGTATTGAAGACATACCCTGCTCTTCTTGCTCTTCGCGCGTTGCAGGCTTTGGCTATCTCTGGTATGTGCTATTGCAGTTGTTGAGTCTGCTTCTTACCGCTGCTAGGTACGTTTTCGATAGCATACGGTGTTGTCGTTGACATCGCGTCTCCCGCGGAAAGAGGCTCTTTCGCTGCACTAGTATCCTTCGCGTCTGTCTATCCTTCCAATGTCAAGACACAAAATTGCTCATAGTTGTCAGGGTGACAACAGCACCTAGCACCAGGCCAGTCCTTGGCGGTAGTCTCACATCGGTGGCTGGCTGGCCTTGGATCTTTTGGTTCCTGTGCATTGTATCGGGATCTTGCCTCGCAGCTATGTTACTGTGCTTACCGGAGACGTCGCGAAACGTCGTGGGTAATGGATCAATTCGACCGACGAAGCCTCTGCTACCACCTCCGCTCATGATGCGCCACTGGGATGCTAGCGAAGTTGAGCTTGCGCGAAGTTGGCGTATGCCTAATCCCCTAGAGTCGCTCATGATACTTCGACGTTTAGACAACGCGACTATCATACTAGCCTGCGGACTGCTTTATGTTGTACACACCTGCATCAATGCTTCACTGTCAACCTTATTCGTGGACATATATCACCTGACTCAGCTCCAAGCCGGACTTATCTACCTTCCCTTTGGTATTGGCGGAGCTGTATCTACTTTCGTGTCTGGCCGGCTTTTGAATCGAGCATGGCGAAAAGCTCGTACTGCGCAAGGCCTATCTACCGATAAGATTGGTGGAGACGACTTGGACAGCTTCTCTGTCGAGAAAGCTCGGCTGCAGGTCATTTGGATACCCATGTTCATAACTGTTGCGTCTATTGTAACCTACGGGTGGGTGTTACATTACCAAAAGGTGCGTCATTTCCCCGAGAGCTAGTTGTGCTGATGCTCAAACACTAAAGCCAATGTCCATATCACTCGTGCTGCAGTTTGTAACAGGGTTCTGTATGCAGCTCGACTTCAGTGTCAGTTTCTTCCTAAGAATTCTCCATACGGAGCCTGAGAGCTGAAGACCGCGCAGATATACAACACGCTTCTCGTAGACAAGAATAACCGAGCACCGGTAGTTGCACAAGCCTCTAGCAATGTAATCCGCTGCGCCTTAGCAGCAGTCACAGTATCATTTCTGCAACCAATGATAACATCTATGGGTGTAGGCGGAACATTCACCTTCATGGGCGGATTGTGCCTGTTTGCTCAATGCTTGTTTCTCGTTGATTACCACAAAGGAACTGCATGGCGACAGAAGCATCTATGTAGTCTGTAGGGCTCTTCACATGACCAACCCCTCATGCTCAAATGAAGCTTGAGCATCTCACCACTGCGACCTCTCCATTCCGCGGGCACAAAAGAGATCTTTCTTGAAGCCAAATCATACATAACTCGAGACAGTCTTTACTAACCCAGTCTGCTGGTAATGCAAATATCTCGCTGAATCCTTTCTTCTCATGGGTCTGTTGATTCGTGGCCTGTGATGGTTGCGCCAGTCTAGCTTCGGACGGAATTTCCCAGGAGCAGATCGAAAAGGTCCGAGACAAGAAGAGTAATCGATCACGTTTGAGGAAAGACAGCGCTAAACCAATTTGAGAAGCCATTTCTTCTGGGAGGAGCATGGGAACAACTATTTGTCGATGGTCGCTGGCCACGTCTGGTTGAGTCTCGACACTCGCACTTGTTGAAAGGGATGACGTCGTGAAGTAGAGGAACTCTTTGAGCTTGGACTTGTCGCTTCGCGACATCTGAACGAGAATATGTTGCTTGTCCGACGTGACTAGTATGCGCTCCACGGTCCTTGCCGCACCTTCTTGATCTGATAGGGCTGAGGTATCTGGCTCAAGTGATCTCTCGATACGATACGTGCCACGATCGTTCAAGTCCCATGATAGCATCACGACTGAGTTTTGACCGAAGCCAAGAATCAGCGCTGGATCTTGAGGATGTGCGATCCACTTGCGGTCATGTTCGGGCGCGGGTATTGAGCGCACTACCGAGGCTGACTCGAGTGAAACCGTGCAGAGCGTGGCTGATGTAGCTATGCACAGATGGCTCGAGTCTGGCTGAAACAGCAGCTGCTGTATAGAACCATCCGTAAGAGTCTTGAGTGAAACTTCGAAATGATGTTGCGCAACATCGTCACTGCCTGACGCATTCATTCTCACAACCATAACGAAAACCTTCTTGCCCGAGTCGGCAAAACATATGTAACGACCATCGTGACTCCAGGCCACCTGCTCGATGCTCAAAAAGCCTCTGGAGGTATGCAATTCTGTCGTTTCGTCTCGCGTGGTGTTGAGTAGTATTACGCGTCCGCTTTCAGTACCGTAGCAGTAGTACTGACCGTTTGGCGAAGCTGCGAGTACGGTGATCGCATCTATCCTCCGGGAAGTATGGATAGGCGTTATCGACTCTTGCGAAGAGCTTTCAGATTCGCCTTCGGTATCCGTTCCTTTTATCGCACTCTCCGCATATCGCACTAGTGCTGCAGGCTCCCAGGTGTTTCCGTAGTAGCCTCGCACGTCGTAGATGCGTCTGTGATCAGCGCTGAACGCCAAGCCGAGGATGGCGTCTTGAGATGCAAGTTGGTAAATCAGGTGGAAGGTTTTGGTGGTATATATCTTGACCGCACCCCGTACATCACCCGTTGCGAATAGATTTCCGTCTCCGCTAACGGTGAGTACTGAAGCGCCCGTGAAGATCTCTTCGGGCTCGCCTCCATATGGATCCCACCTAAAGACTACCCCGTCATTGTATAGTCCCAGGACTTGCGGAGGATGCGGGAGCCATTTTGCTGCAGCGACTTCACCTCTTGCAACTTCTTTCCGGGCGCGCCAGCAGTGGCCAACGTGATAAGGGCCTTCCACTTCCCACGCGGATAGCGGATGACCACGGTATGCAATTGCTATCAAACTGCCGTCACTGCTAAGTGCCATGTAGCTTGCGGCGTTCAAGAAGTGGCCTTTGAGTTCCTCTTCCTCAAAATTTGCGACAAGATTCCAAGTCGGCGATTGCTCGTTGATATCGAGCGAACGCAACTGCTTATCGTCCGACCCAACTAACAACGTTCTGTTATTGTTCACAAAGGCGATGACAAGTGGCCGCGTTCGTGTTGCAGGGTTCGGTACTGTCGATAGACATTCTCCAGTAGAGATTTCCCAGATCTTTGTAGTCATGTAGCCATATGTGACGAGCAATGTCCCGGAAGAGTTCAGTTGCATCATGTATGTACGTTCACCGTGTCTGATGGGACTGGTCGCTGTCTCCTCAAAGAGGGAGGTGTCGAACAAAGACGCTTTTCCCGAAGCGGCCAGCACAGCGACATAATTTCCCGCAGTCGATATAGAAGAGGCATAGGTACCAAACCCAAATGATAGTCGTGCGAGAGAATCGTCCCATGTCTGTGTCGAAATCCCGGAAACCATCAGACTCCTTTGCTCTGTTCTACCAAACTGCTGATAGATAGCTGAGTTGTGCGGACAGAAAGGAGCAATAGTTTTGTGTATTGTAGGGGGGTTGCGTCGCAGGATGGCGCCGAACTTGCCAATGATTTTGACAAAGTCCACTGCCCAGGTTTCGGCCTGCTCCAGTTCCACTACGTCGCTCCTTCCGATATTGACTGAAAGCTGAGATTTCCTCTTGTTGACATAGCCGAGCAGGTTTTTCGACGCCTGAATGAGTATGCGAAGTCGAAGTTCAGTTGCTAGTATATGTATCCACGTCAGTACACAATGGCCTGTCAGGAATCTGTTTATAACACTAGCCACGGCTTCACTGCCGGCTGGAACTGCTGCCAAGTGAGATGACCACCAGTTCGAGCTGTAGCTTGCGAAGTCCGGGATGTCATGAGTAACCTTTGATCGAAGGCCGCTAGACATGAGACATCGCATGCAGCTTAAGAATAACTGCTCATGTGCCTGACGTCGATCTACTTGGAAAGGTCGGCGGACAGCGCCAAGCAGATACTCTCGAGCCGTTTCATGAATCATCGCAACGTTGCCATCATTGTCAATGACCACAAAGCCGCTACAGACATTCTTGATGGACTCTTGAATGTCTAGAAACTCATGTGTGTCACCTTCTAGTGCCTGCAAGAGCTCCTCTATTGTGAGAGCGCGGAATGCACATGTGACACACTGAAGAACGGCTGACGCTAGAGCAGTGTCAGCAGATGATTGGTGCTCGGCAATGGTAACAGCCATCCGGTCATAGATTGCTTCCATTCCACGAGGAAATTCGTGGAAAGCTTGCTCGACGGCGGAGAGCGTATGACACGAGTTGATCTTTTCTACAGCGAGTCGTACCCACTGAGAGGTTAGCAACCTCATGGCATGGTACTGGATATCAAACTTACGAGGAAGTTGTCCTGCGCTTCATGCAAAATACGCTGAATAATATCATCCCTGAAGCCCTTGCTACCAGGCAAGATTAGTTCCCGATCAATGTAGCAACGTAAGTCATCCAAATGGCCCTCGATGGTGATCGTCTCTTGGAAGATTGTGTTTGGTGTATGCTCCAGACCAGCAGCTATCTCTGTAGTGTCGCGACTGACCAAAAGGACTCGGATAGGTGTCGCAGAACCAGCAATGTCAGAGAGCAGGTCTATCAAGGCTTTGGGATTATCAGCTTCGTCAAGGCCATCGATGACCCAGTAAAGTGTTTTCCCAGGACTGAGCTTGAACAATATGGATCTGAATATTCGATCCCAGATCGTCCTCGGGTTTGCAGCCTCAAAGTCGACGGCTTCGCTTTCAACCTCCGCTACCTTTTGCAGAAATTCAGGTAACTGTTGCGCAATCTGATAGGCGATTGAGCGTAGGAGAAAGCTCAGAGTGCGCTTTCTTCTATCTGCGAACCGCACAAAAAAGTATTGACAGCAGAAATCGCGCTCGATCAGGCTGTTGATGATGAACGAACTTAAGACCGACTTTCCTCGTGCCGCGGCCCCCTTCAGCCAAAGTATTTGATGAGAGGATGTGTGAGGATTAAGCCAATCCACGAAGCGTTGTTCTCCATGAATCCATTGGTTAGTACCCTGCACCCATTGGTCCCGGAAGAAGATGTAGTCGGTGTTGGGGAACTCGGCGATAGCTAGTATGGCTTTGAGATCCCTTGATCGTCTCCTTCTCGGTGCGCTCTGGCTTCCAGATTGACTCTTCGATATTGACTTGCTCACGAGTGATTTGAGAACGTTCCTCACTGTGATATAGTTCGGGTCGTGAGGGCTCTCATACTTGCAGACACCGTGGTGGTCTGCGTTCAGAGGGTTGGACGTCTCTCCAGGATATCCGAGCAGCGACGAATCCCTTTCTAGCACCATCTTCGCATGTTAGCAGTGGAGCTAAAGTTGTACATGTGCAAATAGGTCACTCACCACTCGCGCTCGCGCACTCTTCGGCCCGATCGAAGTCGGCTGTGTCTCGTAGAAGGAAACGATCTTTAGCTTGGGTGCAATGTGACGAAATTGTTCATTCAGCTTCTGCAACGTAGACGAATTCCGCGTCAGCTCAGAAATGAAAGGCTTGGAATTCGTTACAGGAGTCGACTGTAATATTCGGTTGAGCACATTGGCCAAATTGGTGCCCCGATGTGGGGTGGACAGGAAGATGATTGCTGAAATGGCTTTGACAATGTTCTCGTACTCTGGATCGTTTTGACCTTGCATATAGGCCTGTAAAATGTTAGTCAGGTACGTGCAGACCGACGGATGGTGTTACCTCTTTCACGATGAGTCCACCCATGCTGTGAACTACGAAAAGTAAAGGTACCTAAGATGCGCTTTAGCAAAAGCAACGTTGTAAAGAAAGGTGGCCTCACTTGGCCCATATTCAGATTTTCGCCTTGTACATCTGTGTAATATTTGAGATTGTACAGTAAGGTTTTGGCGAAGTCCAATATCACGTTAGTAGCATTACTGCCATTTGTGAAATCGGCATCGTAGCCGAAACTCAGGATTCTCGCGAGGCAGATATCTGGCTCGAGTGGCAGGAAGGTCAAGGGCCAGAAGAGTCCAGGGCTTTTGTGCTTCGACCAGGTCATACGGCTACTGCCACCAAGTCCATGGATAAAGACGATGTCGGCTTTATGTCCATTGTCTGGCGTGTATACCACGTTCAATCCCAAAGCTCCAGGGTCTTGGCCACCAGTCAAAGCCATGTGAGTGGGGGACGCGGACATCTGGGACGGCGAAGGAGTTGTCGAGTAGCGAACATCATCTTCCTGGTCTGGCAGGAGCAACGGGTCGACAACGCCTGATTCTCTCCTCCGGCTTCTCCCGCCCAGATTTCGGAAACTGAAAGGTCTCGAGAACTATACAATTGTTAAGAGTGCGATCTGGACATTCGTTCAATAGCACTTACCATCCCGGGCAAAGGTTGTCGCGAACAGTTGCTCGACCATCTTTGGATACGCGACAGCCGTGCTTAGAGATACTTTACTTGCGTGCGATGTCTGAGCCTCAAAGGGCTGACCGGTCGCATGTGGCATGCATCTCAGTCGCCGTTCAAGTTGGGGGCTGCATGCGGGGTAGTGTTTGTTCGTCTGGGAGTGTCAACACAGCTAATCAAAGTCGCGCAGCCCTGTCAATTAGGGCGCAGTCCTGGGGTCCATCAAATGGATGCCTGTAAAGTGACGTCTTTTGGAACCGGAAGGGAGGCGGATTTATCGATAATGATTAAGGGCGGGAGCGACGTCCCGCTCGTGGCTGCCGACCCGCGAATCATCTTACGTGCGGTGAACACCGAAGCTGCTCCCATGCCACCATCTCAGCATCCAACGTAAGCAGAAGATAACGTACCCGCATACAAGGCTTCCATCAGCTCTTGCCTCTGCTATTCGAGAGCCGATATATCATAAGTGCGGGGTCCCCTACCAGTAGTCGTGTGCTAGTCTTTCACATCCGCCATGATGGATGCATTAGAATGGGAAACCGAAATAGGAAGGACGTTCCGCATTCACCGGGCTGTGACTGGAGGTAGGCGTTCCTACAACCCCGACTTCAGATTTCGTACACTAAGCACTACTCATTAGCTATGCCTGGCGGTACCAGGATCATATCTGCAGAGCCTTGCGGTGTTTCTGCCTGGACGAAGACAGCAAAGATTGACGTGATACTCCCGGACCAAAGTTCAAAGACCTACTTCCTCAAAGTATGTCGTGGTAGAGTAAAAGGTATTTGTACTTGCTAACATATCGTTGCAACACAAAGTGCGCCACCGGCCAGGGCTCAAAGGCTCTTGTCGAAGGCGAGTACGAATCCGCATGCGCTATCAACGAGATAGTTCCAGGTCTGGTTCCTCGAGCGACAGGATGGGGAAAGTATCTAGATGGTAGCACCCAGGTCTATTTCTTCCTTGGGAACCATCACGACATGGACCTCGTGCCAGCCCCAGAACCGGCAAGCCTTGTGGAGAGAGTTGCCAAAATGCACATCGAAGGAAAATCTCCAAATGGCATGTTCGGATTCCACGTACCAACAGTGTGCGGCAAGTTTGTACGCACGACGAAATGGGAGAAGACCTGGGCGGCGTGCTTTACCAATTTGCTCAACGATGTGATCAAATATGACAACGAGACCAACGGTCCTTGGCCAGAGTTCGATGCTGCCTGCAAGCAGGTGATCGCTGTCGTTATTCCAAGACTCCTAGGTGCTCTCCAGTCGGATGGTCGAAGTATCGAGCCAGTGTTGATCCACGGCGATTTGTGGGAACAGAATGTTGGCATCGACATGGAAACTGGCGACACAATCCTGTTCGACCCCGGATGTATTTATGCCCATAATGAGATGGAATTTGGCACGTGGAGAGCGTCTTGGGCCTGTCACTTCAATTCTCCGATATACATGCGATTGTATCAGCGCCATATCGAACCGTCCGAGCCTGTAGATGAGTGGGACGACCGCAATCGACTTTACAGTATCCATATATATTTGAACGATTCCGCGGGCCATCCGGGTAGTATTTCGAGAGCTACGTAAGTATTCATCTGGGGCAGTGTAGACTCTAGCTAACGATTTCCAGAGCTTACAACGACATGTTGTACTTATGCGAGAAGTACGCACCGTTGGAGGGCCTAGGCACGTACCGTCCAGAGGATGACGTTAGCGTTACTGGTGCCTATATCGAACACGAGACCACGAAGATGAGCCATATGCATCATGCTGTGAAGGCTTGATTATCTGACGTGGAAGATATCGCGGAAGGAATTGATGTATAGCGTCAGGCTCGTAAACGGTGATGAGGAAAACGATGCGTCCCTGCCCAGGTGAGCTCGACGCGTTCGATGTGGGTCCGCGTCACGCGCTAGCCGGGGAAATCGGGGTGGCAGGTGCTGCCCACACGATATCGTCGAATCCTTTTAGCTTTCGCGCTTGCCTTTAACAAATCATCTTACAAGTTATCAGTTTCGAACTTTTCGGTTTCAACAGTACTCCCATCAAAAGAAAACATGCATTTAAGAAGAAGAAAAAGTTGCATAGAATTACATATCTCAACTACCAATTCCCAGCCCTAGACCCTACTGCCCCACAAAGAACAAGGCTAGAAAGTAACGAATTCAAGACGTTGATGAAAAGTGACTGACTACCGGAGCGATCCCGCTTTTCTCAAAACGCCTTCAAGGAAAACAAAAGCCACAAAAGGTCAAACGCCAGACCAAGATGAATGAGTGACATAGGAGATGCCAATGTTCCTAACCGCCAATCAGTTCCAACAAACGAGACATTCCAAGTGCTAATACAGAGCGCTAACTGTGCAGGCTCGATCAAGCCAAACGCTTCAATCGCAAAGGAAGGACAGCCACCTAGGCCTTAGCCTTCTTGGCAAGGTAGTATGTCAAGAGGTTCAAGTGCTGTTCCCTCGCGCCGGCAACAGCTTTCCAGAAGCCGCCGTCTTCCTTTGCGCCGTCGGAGCCGTTGATGCGTTCGTGGAGGGCGATGCAGAACTCGATGTCTGCTTTGCGTACGTCGGCGTCTTGGTCGTCCATGCAGCGTACGGCTAGTCTGCCTAGACGCGCAGTCTGTTCGGCGGACAGTGTGACGTTCTTGGCGCCGCTCATCTGCACGAGGGATGCGAGTGTGGTCAAGGCCATGGTTGTGGAGCGAGTCGACGCTTGGCCCGGTTGGGAAGAGACTGAGGACTTGGAGTTTGGCGAGGATGTTGGCGTCGATGCGGGTGTGTCTTCGATCATCGCAAGGACAGTATTGAGACAATCCAGAGTCTGTCCATACTTGACAATCTCATCTGCGGTCGCTTCGAGGTCGATAGCGATGTGAGATGTGCTTTCGTACTGTGCCTTTGTTTGCAGGATAGTGCGGAGGACGCGGGAGTAGTACTTCGAAGTCTCTTTGCGGTAGAGGGATAGCAACGCGCGAATTGTTGCTAGAGCCTGTACCTTTAGATTGACAGCTTTCATCTGAGGCGCCTTCAACTCGTGGACGGGTGCCTCAAGGAAATCCAGACATGCCAGTAATAGCCTGCCAAAGTTCTCGTCATTTGGTCCCCAGATTTCTTGGTTCGACTTGACCATGTCCTGCATGCGGCGGAACATGTGGGCTTCGACTGTGCGTCCTTCAATCTTTTTGATGCCGCTTGTGAGCAGCTGTCGGTTCTTCAGCACTTCAGCATCGTTTGTCTCGTAGCTTTGTGTGTGCAGGACGCTTCCTGTGCTGTTCGTCTTGTGGTGGCCGCGAGGGCGCTCTTCGTTATCGTTACCCATCATGACATCGCTTGTCATGCTTCCAGTACTTTGGCGGCGCTCGTTGCTCTTCTCGTTGATGGGAAGCTCCTCGAGGACCGGCTTTTCTGATCCATTCTCGACACGTGTGTGCTCCTCGCCAACAAATGGATCCTCAAACACTTGTACTTCGTCTCCGGCGTCGGTACCGCGAGTGCTTGGTCGATCTGGTGACCTCAGGCGTGGGCTGCGTGTCGAAGACCGTAGGCTAGCACTGTCTAGGTGCCCCATAGACTTTGGACTTCTTAGCGCTGCAGCACGAGGGCTGGGTATCGGCAGTCGACCGATGGACTTTCTCGGCTTCGGTGGCGTGTCATGTGTGGATTGTGTCGTTGGTTTCGCAAGGTTAGGAATGACCATGGTAAAGTTGTCTTCATCTCCCACATCCACAGCCTCATCGTCTCCAGCTACACTTCCACCCAGGCCGTTCCTTTGTCGAAACGGTATGGTACCTGCGTCATGCTGGCTTTGTGATCGAACCCAAGGCTTCACCATCGATAGGTCCTCCTCTTTTGCTGGGCTCACAGCCGGGCTCTCGCGACGAGAGCTCGCACTAGGAGACTTGCCATGGGCAATGGGTTGGCCAATCCTTGATTTGGGCCGCGCCGGACTAACTTGCGGGCTATTCTGTGTTTGCGCACGCGGCCTTGAGCTGCTCTTCGGTACAGCAGGCTTCTTGGTCGCCGTTGGAGCAGGTGTCTTCTCTGGAGTCATGTTGGGCGTGCTCTTTCCTGGTCGTCGGACAGCATATGGATCCGCGGTCGCTGGTCGGTTCAACTCTGGTCGGCGGACCGGCCGACGGACTGTGCCCGACATCAAGGAGCCGGTACCTGTGGAGTTCTTCAGCGCTGACTTCGTTGACTCTCCGGACATGGCAGAGGGTGGTCGCGCCGGACCCGAAGAAGCCGTGGAAAGGTTCGACGTTGTTCTCGCGCCCAAAGACTTGGCCGATTGCGATGTTGGCACTGGTGTATAACTAGCAGCAGCAGAGTTGGGGCGTTCGGGGACACCTTTCGCGGCCGCTAGCTTTGCTCTCCTCTGTTCAGCAATCTTCTCCTTCAGGGCACTCCGCGAGGCGCCCGGGCCTATCGATTTCGAAAACGAAGCTGCGCTTGTCGTGGACGAGGGGGCTGAGCCGTTCGGGTTGTTGGGGTCCTTTTCGAGTGCGGTCTTTTCTCGCTTGTCGAGCGTATCGAACATCCTGGAATCTGTGTTAGTGACTGATGATGCCTCCACGTAGTCAAACTTACTTCTCGGCCCTCTGAGGCCATACTAAAGCGTACGTCCAGTAGGCGCTTCGGTAGGCCTCACGCACCTTGGGGTTAGCGTCCGTGACACCTCTTCGGATCAAGGTGTCCAATGTTTCCAGCCCTCCTGAATGTTCGATGTGTGAGGTGTGCCTCTTGATCAGAGTTTTAGCCCAGGTGGCAGAGTGGGTTCGGGGTTGCACGTTCTTGTCTTGTGAGGCCATGGCTACGTGCTGCAATACGCGACTGTTATACGACACGCTCTGGAAAATGGTGTCTACTGTAACGGCTCCGTTCTGCGCTGCGATGTTCTTCGTAGCACCGCACATCTTGATGAAAGATTGCAGGAGAATCTCAACCCAGGGGTCGATCGCAGAGCCGAGTGTCTTTGCAAGCTCCTGAACCAGCAGGCAGCCGTTGGTAGACATGGTTGTTCGAAGCGAGTTGGCGACCTTGAGGATACCGTCTAGGAGCGATTTGATGCCGGCGATGAAAGTTGCGTGGAACTCATGAGGCGCGTTGCCCTTGAGTATACGTCTCAACTTTGTGCAGTTCTTATCTCTTGCCAGCCAATTGCCCTCGCTCTCCTTGCCTTCGTAGCAGGGCGCCATGTCGCGGAACACGTCGTCGAGCTCGCGCTGTGTGTAGATGTGTATGGGGTCCATGACGACAACCTCGACCGGGGGAGGCTGCTCATCCGCAAAGCTCTCTGCCAAGCCGACGTCGGGTTGCAGCGTCTGGGCGCGTTTGGATACGATGGGTCGGGCGACGGGGGCGGGTGGTTGCGCAGGCGCGACTTCCACGCTCTTAGCCATGGCGTCGTCGTCGAGGTGGGAGGTGATGTAGGTGGCAATGGCTTTCCGGACATTCAGGGCCACGAGCTGCTTCTTAAGGTTGGCTTTGGCGTGTTCCGGAGCGTGTCTGTCGTGATGTCAGTTGCTACCATGGTGCAGCATATCCGCCAATGGACGTACCCAAAGAGCTCCACAACCGCCTTCTTCGCCGTGTCGCGCACGGCGGGATCCGCGTCTTCGCAGTTTGCCACGAGCTGGTTGGAGTAGCTCTTGAAAGGGAGCCCTTCGCTCTTGTTCATCTGTCGTCACCCAAGCGTTAGAACATTTTCGCGCCTGCCCGATGCGCTACGGGGGACCAACCTTGACCACCCACAACATGGCGGATTCTTTGGCGCGCGGGTTTGTGCTCTTGATGGCATCGTGTATCAGCGCGTCAATCTCCATGGAGCACAGGTAGTGCAGGTCGGCCAGAATCTGCGAGGCGGCGCTGCGGTGGCTTTCGCGCCCATCGCCCAACTTGTCGGCGAGGATGGAACATAGTATGGGCGACTGTGACGTAAGAATCGACGTCTCCTTCTGCAGTTGCAGGCGCTTGATGAAGTGGCTCAGCGTCGAGAAGCCCGTGGACACGAGCGCGGCCGAGGTGGCGGCGGTGCAGGCGATGCGGATGCACTCGAAGATAGGAGCCTGACAACTTTCAGGGACCCGGTTGTGCTTGATGCTCGACTTGAGCGTGCTGAACAGGGCCAGGCGCGACTGGACATCGGTCGACGGCTTCTGGAGTGCCTTGAGCAGGTCCGACGTCTCTTTCTCCATCGTGGGCGCAAATTGGCCCTTTGTCGCAAAATAATCCGGCAGCGGTAGAGGCGGGGTGGTTTGTATATGTTGTGAGAGTTGTTTACGGCGGGCAGCCATCCCCGTTCACGCTAGACCAGTGTCCGAGCAACCGTGCGCTTGACATGCCGCACTGCCGCTACCCCAGGGGCGCACGGCGATCCACCCTCGAAGCTTCCAGATGAATGCGAACAGCTGGTCAGGACGTGTCGCTTATTCCAATTGCAAGGCTGCTTTGATCTTCACGTCACATTGTACATCAGATGGCCTGCCCGAAACTTCCTTCTTTGCCACGTCATAAAGCGCGACAACACCACCGTAAATCACTCAAGCGGGGCCAGCCATGACAAAGTGATAGGCCGTTGCGCCGGATGCGCGGGCTGCACTAGAACAAGAGCATTAACGTTTCGAGAGGAGCCGAGTCAAAACAACAACAGATAATGAGCGAGCGATTCATTTCATTGTACAGATGATCTTTACGGGTTTAGGTAATGACAGCCTTCTCTTTGTCCGACGAAGCCGATCATGGCATCTAAGCGTCCTTGTTCTGGGCGTTCCTTTCATCCCAGACACCGACGGCCTCCTCAGCTGCCTTGACACCGCTGAGAGCCATAGCGCCAAAGGTAGGTCCCATGCGGTTGGCGCCATCAACCTCGCTGAGTTCCATGCCGCCGACGATCAGACCAGGCACAACCTCGCGGGTGCGCTTGACAATGGCATCTTCGGCGGTGCGCATGTCGAGGCCGCGCATGCCACCGAGCTTCTCAATCTGCTGCATAGACACGAGGCGCTTGACGGAGAAAGCGCCGAATGGGCCGTCGTGGCCGGTGGTTGAGATGACAAGAGGTGCATTGATGGTGTTCGGGTCCATGCAAGACTGGTCTGTAAACAATTAGTAAGAGCCGAGAAAAAGAAAGGAAGGCTAGAGCATACCGTCGTGGTGCATAGAGACGAGAGTCCAGTTGGTGACAACACCAGCGATGCGGACGGCGTTGGGGTCGCTGGAGGTAGGAGCCGGACGGGTGATGAGGTCCTCGACAGCCGTCGCGTTGAACAGCTTGACGTTGGGGAACTGCAGGACCTTGGACAGCAAGGTGGACGTGAAGAGCGCGGCATGCTTGACAACGACGAAGTCACCTTCGTCCTCGTAGGGGACGCCGATCTCGTTCAAGAAGAGCTCCGCAGGCTTGCGCATGACCATGGCGCTGAAGAGCTGGCCACCGAGCCAGGCACCACCACCGGGAGCAACGCCAGCTTCGACGATGGCAATCTTGAGGTCAGGACGCTTGGTGGCGAGCGTGTAAGCGGCAGACAGACCGCATGAACCCGCACCGACGATGACAATGTCCGACTCAGCGTAGGTGTCAAGGTCGTTGAAGTAGCGGCGGGTCATGGCACGAGACACCTGCGACTCGCGGATAGGGGCGAAGGTGAACTTCTCCCACTTGTTCTCGAGCTCAGCGACAGTCTTGGCCTGGCCGTTGAAGGCAGCCTTGACGGCGAGATCCTTTTTGATGCCCATGTCGTTGCTAGCAACGGGAGTTTCGAAAATGGCAGCGGGGGGAGACATGTTGAAAGGGGTTCAAGGGTCGAAATCTGCGAATTGTTAAGTCTGTTCCACGCAGGGAGAGACAGAGCAGAGCATGATCCTTTTCGCAGGTATTATCCTGATCAAGTTCGAAACCGTATAATCTCAGAACGAATCCAGCAGGGCCCGACTGCCACACTGAAGTAGAGGCACTACCATAGCATGGAAGACGGACACTGCTAGAAACGAACACCGGTTCATGCAGTATACTTAGCTGTAAAAGTACCTATGTGACTTGAGGACAACGCCCACGTGCGGAACATGTTCTGCATCGTGGCTGCCATACTTGGTCGTGACGAGTATCTGCATGGGGGTTAGCCATTGCGCTTGAGTACCTTGAAGCAGTGGATGAGTACGGATACTGAATAACTTGGACTTTGCAAAGATGTTTAAACTGTTGTAGGAAAAAGAAAAGAGAAGGGGCAGGTTAGAGGAGAGGTTTAAATATTCCAATGTGCCCCGCCACCTCGTCCACGAATATCCTCAGTCATCCGTTGGGGCGGGGTAGCTCTTGCTGTCTGCATATGAAGTGCTCGAATACAGAAGGACCCACTGTATTGTACCGCGTCCGGACCCATGTGTTCATCACCGCGGAGTATTTTATTCGTGAGAACGGTATGTGGTGACAGGGTCCTGCATTAGTAGGCCTAATTGGGACGCAGCTCTGCGCAGTAATACATCATTAGCAAGAAGGACCGACCCACCAGACGGGAAAATTGAGGACCACACATGCTCGTGTAATTGAAATATCACCGCGAGAGAGCGTGATTCGAGGAAGTGACCGGCTAATGTTGCGGAACTTCCAAGGTTGTCGTTCCTGCCTGTTAGCGTTGGTGTTGCTCAAGACGAGGTGCTTGGCATTACGACGTTCTGTTTGGAAGGCACCACCACAACATGATACTTCCACAGCTGTTCCTAGTGGCACTCTTTGCTAATGTGACAATACAGCAGCGTACGCGCAAAGGTATGATGATCGTGCAGTAGGAGTTGATACTGCAGGGGATGTGGAAGTATATCTATTTCAGTCTCAGACCTGCTTCGGACTTTTGACGAACCTTAGTATATCACGATATCTAAGTTAACAAATCGATAAGTTCTCTGGAACCAGTCATATGGTAACCCATGCTGCCGAACGGGCTGGTAAACTTAATCGTGTACCAAAGGTAGGGTACTATGATACTGACTCAATAAGGTTGATCGAGACCCGCTCAGCGATGAAGATAAGGTTGAGACGGGCAGCGGCAGCCGAACTCGAGTCAACACAGAGGCAAGGCAGAGCCTGGTTGCCTGAATTTTCAGGTGGTGATCAAACGTAGTGGCGGACCGCAGCGGACGGTACAAGCATCCGAGGTAAAGCTGTGTAGGTGGCACGACGACACATGTCAAACAGCCTTGGTGTTGCGACAGGCGTTGATGAGACAGACGTGCGGCAACTGTCTTCGGATGCGTGATACGTGGTGCCTGGTGTTGTCTGGAAGTATGCCTCGTACGGGTAGAAGAGGCGTTGTTAATGGTCGAGCGCGAATCGCGGTTGGGCGCTGACTCTCGAGGCGGGCAGATCAGCAGGGTGGTTCGGATCGATGAAACGTGTCTGTGTGCGCCTCGTTATTCCCGTTTGTTTCAGGATCGTGGCAGAAGGATTCCGAGGGGAGCAAATGCCGATTGGTAAGTATTTTCCGACGTGTATAGGATGATGCAAAGTAGTTGGGTACCTTGGCGATGGATGCACGCGAGGATCGGCTGAGTGGAAATGCTCAGGAGTCCAACGAACGAGATGTTGATGGCGTGGTTCCTGTGCAACATTGGCTCTGGTGAGCACAGGCGGTATGATAGGGCCTAACTAGCGTCTGGACGTCGAGCGTGTTCGAAATAGAGACACGGGTGTTTTGCGGGGAATGAACGCGTCCTTCAATCTCTCGAGGGCGACCGCACGTTCCGATAGGATGGTGCGCTGACCCGGCATTGGACTCTGAAACAAGCGGATGATATTGTAAGCTGTGCGAATATTTATCTGGCTGCGAATTGTTAATGTATTGGTAGGTCAAGAAAGCGGCCGCGTTCCTGCATGATCTAATGCTAGACATGTGTGCAGCGCAGATGACGGGCATGTGCTGATGGAGGCGCTTCAGGGGAAAGGGCTCAGATTGCGTCAGCTATTTTGAGGATTGGGAGGATTGAGGGATGAGTTCCAATTAGTGCGGGAGAAGCGATATTATTAATTGAGCTCGTGATGCGGGTGATGACCACATGGCGTCTTGGAGGTGGTCAGAAAGACAGGAGGTTCAGAGCTACATGCGCCACGCGCGGTGTGAGCTGGGCTGAGGACTGGTACAAAGAGACTACCTGAATCAAGAGGCGATTCACGAGTGCCGGCGTTTACAAATGATAGCCCTAGGGTGGTCAGTTGTGCAGTGAACGGGCCGTTGTCAGAGGAAGGGGCCCTGGAGCGCACGATCTGCGATGGCGTGTGCTTGGCAGGGCCTCTGCAGACGTCGTAATAGCGCGGTGGAGCTGGAGTCGCAGCCCGGTCTCGAAAGCTGACCACCTTGGGCCTGCGCCGTGCGAGTGTTTGGAATTCCATGGTCGTGTTCCCATGTGCGGCACATGCTGGCAGCCGTGGTAGAGGCGCTTAGCAAGTCTATCAAAAGTCCATCAAAAGTCCAGCTAGGGGCCAGAGGACACGCGCAGAGGCTGGATTAGGCTTTCACTCTTTACATCGCCGTGGTCCCCTGGTCGTGGCCGCCGCATGGATTTGTCTGCCGCGTATCTTTCCAGACCCTGACCAGGCACTAGCCCGCCCATTGGCTCTGCACCTCCACACCACCACGACGCCGCTGCGAGGTGCGCCTGTCTCGTCGACCAACCTAACTGCCCTGGGCCCTCGTCGCGCACAGAAGCCGTTCGCCAGTGCACCGACGCCGCTGCTGGTCGTCGCCTTTGCTTTTGCGCCGTTGGCACCCACGCCCTCCTCGCCTTGCACTGTAGTCTGCATTGTAGTCTGTGGTGCTAGCAACTTTGGGGATCGCCCAGACGACGAACCACTGAACACGCCCACGCCCTGCCAGCTGCCAATTGTCCCTCCGAGCACGACACGGCTCCGGCGCCGACTGCACGCCCGCCCTCGCGCTGCCCGCCAGCATTGCTCCTGCTGCTTCACCGACACGCATATTTCTAGCCCGCCATGGAGAGCCCGACCGGCTATCCAGAGTCTCCGATCGACGACGAGGTCGTGTATCCGTGCAAGGGATGCGGAGAGGTATGAGCCGCTGCTACCACAACTCCCTGCCTGCAATCGCTCATAGCAGTCTAGATCCTCGAGGAAGGCAAGGCCTTCGAGCTCGGTATGCTTCCCCGCTGAGCCAACACCACTACCACCATCGCGCCTTCCTCCCACCGCCTATGCCAACCACCTGCCGAGGATGTACATGCTAACATTGCCTAGCCGGAAACCGATGGCACATCGACTGCTTCCGCTGCAACACGTGCGGTACCCTCCTCGATTCGGATGCGAACCTGCTGCTGCTCGGCGACGGCTCCCTGATATGCAACAACTGTACATATAGCTGCAACCACTGCGGCAACAAGATCGAAGATCTGGCCATCTTGACTGGCGACCAGGCCTTCTGTGCCAACTGCTTTCGGTGCAGGAATTGCAAGCGCAAGATCGAGAACCTGCGCTATGCCCGCACCTCGCAGGGTATCTTCTGCATGTCGTGTCATGAGTCGCTCATGGCTCGACGGCGCAAGAAATCCAAAAAGCCGCCCTCAGTGGCGCCCAAGGTGGACAAATCGCTGCCTGCTCTGCCTCCCCACGAGCAGAACCAGTCCACCTTCACCCCAGACCTGGATACGCCATCCGACATCTTCTCGGAGCCCACCACGACCGACGTATCTCCCAGACCTCCTCAGCCGCGCCGGGGTGATTCGTCGTCAAACTTTAGGCGCGATGCCTCACCAATTGGGGATACTGCACGAAGGGGTATGAAATCCACATGGCCTACATCATGCTCACACATAGCTGACCTAGCCACAACTACAGACAATACCACACTTCCAGCAACAACATACAACAAGGACAGCGCGCGTTCAGAGCTGGTAGACAACGGCGACGACGGCATCCTCCTCCCCTTCGCTCTCGATCCCAACCCTGCGCCCGGTCCATCCCCGCTCGGCCGACCTATCAGCAGATTCAATGACCGAACGCTGGGAGCCAAACCGACCGGAAGCGGTGACAGCAAGAGCGGGCGCGATTACTTTAGTAGGCCCACTGGCGATCATCGCGAGAAGCTGAAGGAGAATGGCTCTCGAGAAGCCTCCAAAGAGAGACGCCAGACGCAAACACAGAGCCCGCACATCGCCTTCCAAGAGAAAGGCAGGCAGCCTTCGGATACACTGGTCGAGACACTTAGGAAGAAGAAGGACATATCCAACGAATCTCCTGCCGCTGAGCCTCGGTCAAGGAGTCAGCACGCTTCTCCCGCCCCTTCAGGTCCAGAACCCTTCAAACTACAGGATGTACCCAAGAACAAGAAGGCGGAGGCCAAACGCAAGGACTCCGACGACACGCCATCACCGCAACCGCAGCAACAGCAACAGCAGCAGCCGTCTTCTTCCAAGAACGACATCATGTCTGCGCGGCTGAGTCGTCCCCTCATCGAGCCAACCTTCACTAGCTCACCACCACTTGGCTCGCAAGATTCACCGCAGACCTCAGAATCGTCGTTCGGTTCCAATCTTCCGCTAGAAAGACCTGCGCGTGGTGATTCGCTCAAGGCTTCAACCCTCAAGCCTTCAGCCCCGATCTCACGAAACGAGAGGGCCCCATCACCCACCACACCGACTCTAAGCCATCCAGAGCGAACATCATCTACCAACACAGCCAGTGCGAACCTCAACGCCGGACTTGGCATACTCAGTCCTTCGGATTCGCCAGCCTCCAAAACTCCATCGGACCCTCCAGTTCTCCCCGCACGTTCAGGTGGACGGCCAGCCCCGCCCTCGACCGACACTTTCACATCTCCACGCGCACCCCCGCAACCACCTGCCATTCAGCAACACAAGACGAGCGACTCCATCAGCAGTGCCCAAAGCGAAGCATCCCGAGATGCATATGGAGCTGGTGGCCTTCCTCGATATAGCGCCCAGGGCGATTTCTCCATGGATGAGGATTTCGCGCGTTTGCTTGGAAGCCAGGATGGAAGAGATGAAAAAGACAACGGGGTGTTCAGGAGAGTTTCGAACGCTGTGTCCAAGCATGGGCGCAGTTTCAGTGATCGTGGTTCAGTCACATCACGAGGTCACAAAAAATGGCCTACGAACGGCTCCATCGACATTAGCAGCCCGACAGTTGCCTCGCCCGACACTAAAGAGGAAGGCGTCAACCTGCGCAACGAGCTGCGCCGCGCCCAGCAGCGGATCGCTGAGCTGGAGGCCGAGAAGAACGGCCTACAAGAATCGATGCATAGTGCGGCCGACATCAGACAGGCAAACACGGTTCTGCGAGAGAAGCGAAACACCATGGCTGTCTTGGATACGCAACGTGAGATGGTGATCCGCGAGCTTGAAATCATGACTGAACACCTCAAGCACGCTAAGAGCGGCCAGGGCAATGTTGAGATCGGTCAGCTCAAGTCAGACATTCTCAAAGACTTTGCAAACTCGTTGCAGAAGCTCAAAGACAATCTGGGAAATCAAATAGAGGACCTGATCACGAAGAGATCGGAGTTGACGGAGGAGATCTCGAACCTCATTCAGATGAAAGACAAGGGTTTCCAAGAGTACGAATCGCTCACGGCCGCTAACACTAGACTTTCCGCCATGAACAGGGACCTGGTAGACAACATCCAGACCAACCTCAAAAACAACAAGAAGAGTGGACAGAACCTTGATGTTGCTGCCAATGGCCTTGGCATATACAACGCGCAGCACAAGGGCGGCAAATCAGAAGTATCCGTGGATGCACCAGTAATACCGCATGATCACTCCTATGCCAATCTCGACGATGGCGAGGCGACCGTCGCGCAGCCGCAAGTCGTTAACATTAGGAAGACCGGAAAACCCACCAAATTCTCTACCTGGAAGAAGGGCGGACAAGCCATTACAAAGAACGTCACCAAGGGCTTCAAGGGAGCATTCGGTTCAGAGCAGAAGCAGGAGGACTACAACGTCAAGGTCATTGGCACTCCTTACGGCTCTGTGCACTCTGGGCCCGACATTGCAGCCATGTCCATGTCGAGTTCCATCAAAAGCCGGGATACCATGGACCAAGGAACCCCGCGAGGCTGGTTCGGTGGAAAGCCTGGCAACGTTAGACCAGGCGGCCCGCCCCAAGGCTTTAGGCCCATGCAGAACATCAACAACAGCACCACTAATCTGGCTGCCGCCGACGCCAGTACCGTGCTATTCGGGTCTGACCTGACAGCACGATGCGAGTTTGAACGACAGATGATTCCACGCATCGTCAGCAGATGTATCGAAGAGGTCGAGCTTCGCGGCATGGACGTGGAAGGTATCTATCGTAAAAGCGGCGGTACCTCTCAGGTGAACCAAGTGCGCAGTGGCTTCGAGACGGACACCGAGCACGACATCTCGGACCCAGATCTCGACATTCACTCCGTCACTTCTGCGCTGAAGAACTACTTCCGCAGGCTCCCTGTGCCGCTGATCACATACGATGTCTATGATCAGTTCCTTGAAGCTGGCCGTAAGTTCATACTATCCGACAGCAGATCAAGTGCTAATGATTGTACAGAACTTGAAGAGCCGACTGCTCAGTCAAGAGCTTTGTCTGCCGCTGTGAACGAAATTCCCAAGGCTCATCGTGATACCTTGCAATTCCTCGTGTTCCATCTGTCGCGGGTCATACAGCACGCCAGTGACAATTTGGTAAGTACACACAATAGATGTTTGACGTGTACTATGACTAATACGTGAATAGATGACACCACTCAATGTCGCTGTCGTTTTCGCGCCAACCATCATGCGGCCTATGGACATCCAGCGCGAACTCACCGACGTGCAACAGCAGCGTGTCGCCGTGCAAGCGCTTCTGGAAAACTACAAAACAGTTTTCGGTGATGAATAAAGTGAGCGCAACGCCCACAAAAACTCGCAAGGGCAATCGAAGGCGCCCAAAATTTCTGTTATATCGTTTCCATTCTTCAACATGTGTATCTACAGCGGGCGTTACGGGCCCGATCTCCAAGAGCTTGTTTGTCCTTGTCGTCGTGTATCATACGAATCTGCACACAGTTTTGGAACTTATCTGTATCGAGGTCCGTGAGGCGTGTATCGATGGCTACGATGGAGATTGTGTTTATACCCTTGGGGCTTTTTGCTTGGTCATCTAAGCGAAGTCAGCGATATATAATGAATTCTTGAGACTGTTGTTCTTGTATTCATTCGGTCCAGATCATTCACATGCTCCACATGGATGTGCTGTTCCTGTGCTTGGCGCTTTCGCTACGTCGCCGCTAACGCGCTCAGGATGACGTCGGTCACCGCCCACTAAGCGAACTGGCATGTGAGGGAGCCTGTTTCCGGTCTCACACGATCGCCCATTGACTTCGCAGCTTCCCGGTACCCATCGACTGATCTGCAAACCTCACATCAACCCTTGCGACAGCACTTTTTTCACTTCTCTATCCAACCACCACTACCCCTCATACATCATGTCTTACGCAGAGATGGCCGCCAAGGGCCCCAAGCAGAGCCCCGAGGAGGTGAGTTAATGAAGAGCGCTTGCAATGTGTGCCAATGCTAACTTGAAGACAGGCGTAAGTCACCCCGTTCATTTGGATGGAGTTTAACCCTCCGACGTCAGCTTTGACGATGCATGACGGCACCCTGTGTTGCATCTTGGTCAAAATACAAGACCTGTGTTCTGGGGCATGAAGCTGCTAGAGTTGTTCTGACGTAGCATTGCAGTCGCGCCCCCGCCCAACCTGAGATCGAGCACGCTTCCGACGACAGCGTACACTCCCTTGTCGATGTAGACAGCCCACATATCTCCTCGGTTCCCTCTGACTACGAGTCGCAATCCGTCAAGACCGACACGCAAGCCGAGCGCATGGAGCGTGAAGAGGAAATCAAGGAAGAGGCCAAGCACATCAAGGACCGCGCTGCGGCAAAGAAGGAGGCAGCTAAGGACAAGATGAAGAAGAACGCCGACAACCCGGTCGTGCTGAGCAACGCAGTTGGTCTTGCCGTTGTCGGTGGCATCGTTGGATTCGGCGCATACAGGCAGTATGCCCGCGGCGAGCTGACCGGCAAGGTCGTCGCGGCCTGGGCTGCTGTCATTGGACTGTTCGGCGTTGGAGACTACTACGTCAGCCAGTACGTTGTCCAAATAGAAGTGCTCTGATGGCACGTGTGCTAACATTCGCAACAGGTACTTCTTCAAGCGCAACCCCCCTAAATAGACGTGCTGCCTGATCGCTTTGTTCAAATTTGCACTCTACTTCAATAGCACCTCGTACGACGGAATCATGCTGAAATCTTGATCATCTGGACTGTACCGATTTGGCTATGTTGTCTTCTTCTTTTCCGCGGTACCATACAGCAAGCAAGGGGTTCTCTACTCGGTTTCGGTCTTGAGGCGAGATGCCTTCATGAGTCCACTTCTGTATATATGAGGTCACGTTCAATATACCCGTTCAGACATCATCTTGACCATATACAAGCCATTCATATTACGCATGAAATTTTGAACGATTCGCGACTGCGTCCTGATTATCATGTCGGATGTACTTGGGATGATGCCCAGAATTCTCGGAAGTTCCACCACGTGATCCGAGTTCTCCAGCCACGCAGATCCCTGCTCCTTCCGCTTAGAAATGCAGGTCCCATAACTTTTACGTAGTGACGACACTTCCGTGTACCGTTGACATCCGCCACGTCTCTCTCTTTGCATCTCTTTCCTGTTTCACATCTTTTAGCATCATGTTCCGTGCAGCCCCACGGTTAATTGCGCGTCCAGCGCTGCGAGCCGCGCCACTACGGGCTGTCGCGCCGGCCAGGCGGTACTTGAGCACCGCACCACCATCACAAAAGTCGAGAAGTTTCAAGAGCTTGGTTGCTAGGCTGGGTGTTGCCGGAGCAATTATATACTATTACAACACCACGGATGTTTTCGCAGAGGAGCCAAGACGTATGTTCAGACGCCAATGGACGGACGAATTGAACCAGAGTAGCTGATCCTGCCTCAGAACTTGTCCAACCCCTCCCAGAAACCGAAGTTGAATCCGAGCACCTCCCCACCATCGAATCCATCTCCGAAGAGCGCAAGCGACGACAAGCAGTACAGGCACAACTCGAGGCCCAGAAGCAAAAAGAGGCTGAGCGCGCACAACAGAATGCGAAGCCTTCAGAAGATGGCCAGGGTGGCATAGAAGGACTCGAGGAAGAGGCAGACCAACAGGGCGCATTCAACCCGGAAACAGGCGAGATCAATTGGGATTGCCCATGTCTAGGAGGCATGGCTCATGGCCCTTGTGGTGAGCAGTTCAAGGCGGCATTCAGCTGCTTCGTGTACTCCACCGAGGAGCCCAAGGGCATGGACTGCATCGATAAGTTCAAGTACGTCCACACTAGACAGCAGAGCCGTAACAGGCCTGCACAGTTTACGTTTGAACAAATAGCTGACAAAACTCAGGGACATGCAAAACTGTTTCCGCGAATACCCCGAAGTCTACGGCTCAGAGCTAGATGCCGACGCCGACGACGAAGACGACATGACCGCCTCGCCCGAAAACCCATCCAACCCCTCCAGCGCGCAACAAGACTCCTCATTACAACCCTCCACCAACGACCACGCCGCCTCAGCCAAGGGAAAGTTCTCTGGTGAACGCAACTCGAAACCCCACACACCAGAAAACAGCCTAGTTCCTGAGGAATACAAGCCAAACGCCAAACACAACCCCGTCAACGACGCAAGGGGGGACATGAGCAGCTTGGATAGCGAGAAGGAGAAGGAGAAGAGCAAGCAGAAGCCAAAGGGCGAGAGCGACACCGAGAGGGCGAATAAGGCGAGGGCGCAGGTCAAGAGCCAGGAGCCTGTTAGCGAGAGTGAGAGTATGGTGCCCAAGGCTAGTCATGATGCGAAGTGATAGGGGAACAGGAAAGCTGGAGAGGAAGTAGAGAAGTTCTGAGAGACGAGTGATGTATGAGGAGATGATGGCATTGTATTATATAGTTACGTGTACAGCATGTTTGAAGAACTAAGGGGGGCATTTAGACAGTGGTGTTCAACGCTTCTCTGCTACTGACGAAAATCATGTACAGTATATATAGTTTCAACCAAACGTTCAAGCAACATGCACATCTAAAGGATCTTCTGCTGAGACATCAGGCGACGTTCACATCAAAGATTCTGGCTCTAAGAAATGAGATTGCAATCGTTCTTGATAATAGAAACTACTTGTACAGCAGGCACTCCCGCCTACCAGAAAAGAAAAAACTTGAACACATCGGACCATTTGTAGCATAATCTTAGTTCCGAATAAGCGTAGGTACCAACTCATTGTACGCCAGAAAACACCCCTTTGAGAGCAACAACCACATATCCCCAAGTCGATTCAGCGCATCATGCTATCCTGACGTTTGTGGTCTTCACCGTGTCCGTTGTGAGGCTTACGATCGACACGTGAGTCACACTGTCCCAAGTCCTCACTACCAATGGCACCTGTCTGTTCTTCCTTTGTTTCAATGCGATAATAAGGAAGCGTCTCATACGCACACCCTGGCCTTAACTCAGAGGACCACATCTTGAACACGTCGCGCGCGCTAAGATGTCTCTAAATCTCTACTTTGCTGTAGCCCTCTGCGCCCTCGGCAAGGGGCTGAGCAACACCAGCGTCGACGCTGTCGCGCTTGACGCCCATGCTGTCCTCGCCCTTGCCTACGCCGAACATGCGCATGGCTTCCGTTAGTGCCTGAACGGCATCTTCGTTGCTCATGCTGCCAGGGAGCCCCTGCCCGCCCATGGAGCTGCTGATGCGCTTGGTAGCGTCTTCGAGTGCGCGGACTCTCCTCTGGAAGTTGAGGCGGTCCATGAAAAGCTGCTGGCGGCGGCGTTGCAGATCGCGACGTTCGGCGGAAAGGAGCTTTTCGAAGTCGTTGAAGTGAGCGAGCTTGAGCTGTAGCTTTTGTAGCTGGAGGTTTACGGCACCGGAGACGAGACGGGTGATGTGGCGTTCTTCGTGCGAGGCTAGTGCTGAAGAACGGGCTGCGGAGAGGGCGAAGGGGAGGGTGGCTAGAGGGTTGGGGTTGGAGGACGAGTCGGATTCCCGTGTGGCTACGGCAGTGGACTCGGCAGAGGGGTCGACGTCCATAGCGTCGCCGCCTTCTGGCTTCATGTCTGAGGCGGTCGCTGCGGGTGTAGACTGCTCGCCTTCCTTCTCTTTGCCCTTTTCTGACGGTGCGGTTGGGGCTTTGTTGATCTTCTCTTGAAGGATGCGCTTCATCTCGCCGACACTGCGCCCCGACGCTACCGCTGCCTCTGTGACGTTTGCGGGAGCAAGACCAGCTAGGAAGCTGACGACGCTGAGAATCGGGTTGTCGGCGTGGTGGATGGGTACACGGCCCTCGCTGAGGTACTCCAGATCGCGCAAGAATTTGGTTGAAGGAGCTGCCGATTGTGACTCTGGTAGATCCGCCTCGATGTACTTGTCCTCAATCTCGAGCTGCAGGAACTTCATCACGCACTGCTCGCGTGTCTTCGTCTGGACGTGGTCGGCGACACGGTTCCAGTCATCGTCAAACTCCTCCAAGCCCTCGAGTAGCAAAAGAGTCTCCTCTTCCGTCCACTTCTCTTCCGTCTCGGCCGCTGCTGAGTTCTCCGGGTTGGAGATCTTTGTGAAGTCGGCTGAGGATGTGCCTTGCGGGAAGTTGCCCTCTACAAAACACCTGGGGCAAAGGTCGCGCTTCAAGCCACCAGCAGCCTTGATCTGGCCAGTCTGCTCGGAAGGTTTCGTTTCATGAAAATGTACACGGGTACATTCGACGCCGCAACTGAAGCAGTTGATGACCTTGGTTGGCTCCTTTGCAGCGGCTTCGAGATCCTTGACGTCTACCGAGCCGTTGGCGGCACCTTCGCCATTAGCAGCTTTTGGCTCCACGGATGCTTCTTTGCCATTGGCCTCGTAGATGTTTCGTCCAGCTAAAGACTTGGTCTCGCTCTTTGCCGTCGGTTGCTGGCTCGCAGCACGGTCAGTGGCTGTGAGCTGCTTTCCGTCCGTGACTTTCGAGCCTGGTCCTGGTTGGAAAGGTTGCAGTCCGCGGGGCGTATCGACTGTGACACGGAAATGGCCGGTGAATGGAGGACCAATGTTCGATGGGCGTTCTTGAGGGTCGACCTGGTTGATATGTTAATCACGACTCAATGTAATTATATAGCGGCAAGATTTACTTGGTAGTTGATCAATCCCCACTGCTCGAGGAAAGCGTGCACGCGCATGATAGCACAGACATCTCCTGCAAGATTCCTTCGGCATGCGGTAACTGTGAGGTACTCGGATGGGTTCAGGCGGTATGTGTTGATCATGAAATCGCGGTAATCGCGGTACACGGCCGGTGTTTTGCTGCGGTTGCGACCGTTGAAGAACTCGGGCAGGGCTTTGCGCTCGCGGTAGTCGATGTAGCGCATGTCAAACCAGGTTGCGTAGCTCGGGATGATGGTCGCATATGTTTGAGTAACAAAGTGTGAACGCGCTGCTGACTGCAAATCGGCTTTTGCTTGCGCCTCTGGGTCAGCAGCTTCACCACCCTCGCCGTTCTCCTTTTTCGCATCGTCGACGCCGCCCATCTCTTCGTCATCCTGGCCATCGGCGTCTTCCGCTTCCGGTCTTGGGCCATCGGGTGCGTCGAGAGGGTTATCTGATGCAGCTGTGGGCGTGGCAGTAGCAGGATCGTTGGAAGACTCCTTGCCGGGTGCGTCTTCGAGCATGCTGGTATCTACGGAACTTAGCGGACTGTCGACTTGGAGGTTTTTCAAGGTCGGTGATTGGAACATGCGATCCAAGTCGGCAAGATCCAGTGCACCTAGGAGCTCGTCGTCATGGAATAGGTCGTCCATGGTGTTGACGCGACTGGCGGTGGGTATGGTGATGATTGGAATCAGGATGCGACCTACCTTGATCGAGCGCATTGGTGTCTGTGGCACCTTCACCAGTGAGACTTGGGTCCTGCGCAGTTGCGCTTGCTGTCGCGTCGTCGGCCATGGCTCGGGGAGTGTTGTGCGATGCGACAGAGCTGGAAGGCGCTATGCGGCGATGCAAAGGGGAAGTCGCGGGCGCGAGTACTCGGAGCGATTGCGCGATCGCAACGTGTCTTTTTCAACGTGCTGCCGCGTGGTCGTTGTTGAATGAAGGTGGGGATGGGGGGCTGCGATGGGTGGGTTGGAGTCGCGTCTGAAGTTCGCGATGCTCTCGAACGCCTAAGCAAAAAGAGCACTAAGGAGCATGGAGTAGTCTCACGTGATCAGCCTGCAGCCCCGATGCAGATGCAAGGCTAGTGCCGGATAACTAACCTGGCCAAACCGAGGTCATAGTTCTCCGCGCCGTAGGGTTGCTTTCACTACTGCTGGACGAGGCGTTCTACTCCATCTTCCCGAATTTTGCGTGTCTGTGATTTCGAGAGGCATCGCACCGTTTCCGCCCACCATGTTCTCCGCCGCTCGTCAATCCGCCCTCCGCACAGCTCGCACACGGCTTCGGCAGTCGCAACCCACGGCCGTACCCCAATACTCCGCCTTCGCACGGTTAGCGTCGACGTTTGCCATTCTCGAGCAGAAGGAAGGAAAGATCGTGTCACAGTCATTGGCTGCCATCACAGCAGGGACAAAGCTTGGAGGCTCAATAACAGCCTTCATTGTTGGAAGTGGGGTCAAGTCGGCCGCAGATGAGGCAGCCAAGTCAAAGGGCGTAGAGAAAGTCATCTACGTCGAGAATGGAGCGTACGACAGGGTTGGTAGTCTAAAGAGATATGGAATGACACGCGGCTGACAACATCTTGCAGTGTCTCCCCGAGAACTATGCGCCACTCCTGGTTGAGAACATCAAGAAGGGTGGATACACACATGTCGTCGCCGGTCACTCAGCATTTGGAAAGAACATAATGCCGCGTGTCTCGGCACTTCTGGACACACAGCAAATATCAGACATTACCGGCATCGAGAGCGAGGACAGTGAGTGGGCATCTTTTGGAGTACACGAGGGGTTGTTAACCAGACTACAGCATTTGTTCGCCCAATCTACGCCGGTAATGCGATCATGACCGTCCAGTCGTCCGACAGCACCAAAGTCATCACCGTCCGAGGCACCGCATTCCCCGCGCCTGAGACCGAAGGCGGAAACGCAACAGTAGAGGAGGGCGTCGACCCCAAGGCCGAATGCTCAACAGAGTGGATATCTGAGGACCTCCAAAAGTCCGACCGTCCCGATCTCGGCTCTGCAGAGAAGGTCGTCTCCGGAGGTCGTGGTCTGAAATCAAAGGAGGAGTTTGACAAGCTCATGCCACCGCTAGCAGACGCGCTCGGTGCCGCTATTGGTGCGTCAAGAGCAGCAGTCGACAGTGGCTTTGCAGACAACAGCTTGCAAGTGGGTCAGACTGGAAAGAACGTTGCGCCACAATTATACCTGTGTGCTGGTATCTCTGGTGCTATTCAGCATTTGGCTGGTATGAAGGACAGCAAGGTTATTGCAGCCATCAACAAGGATGCCGAGGCACCCATCTTCCAGGTCGCGGATGTTGGTCTTGTTGGAGATCTTTTCGAAAAGGTCCCAGAATTGACCGAGAAGCTCAAGTCGCAATAAGCACTGAGCGCATTGATACCTGTTGTATATAGTTTGAACAATATATCGACCAAACAAGGAATACAACTGCCACGAAGTCAACTACCAGGAGACATCCCGGTACTTTCTCAAAATCATCAAAGATCGCGGCATGAAGCACACAAGCCCATCCTATGCTTTCCAAAGAATCTCTAACTGCACGTGGAACATTAACCTTTTGATCTCCAAGTAACCCCGGCATTCGCAGCTTGGCGTGCGTCAACGGCTGATCGACGCCAGCACCCACCATTCGTCTCCACTGCGCCGCGATAGCCGAGTCATCGAATCTGGCAATCTTGCTGGAGACTTGCTGAAACGCGCGGCTATGAACTCGCTGCTGAAGTCAGACTCTGACTTCCGACTTCTGCGTTACCTTCCGTGTCTCCTCCCAACTGTAGACGCGTTCACATTCCCAGCACCACCGCTTCCGCTCTAGCGCCAGTTTCTCAGCAACTAGTCACACGCGTATATCCGTGCCCGACATATTGATCGCCGTTTCGCACCTTCTCGAGTTTTGCAGTGGAGGACGAGCCTGAGGATACTTCGCGTTCTGAACTATTGTTATCATTTCTGGGTTTATCAAAGGCCCAGCTAACTGTCTGGGGTTACGATGTCTGATGCCGGATCGCTCCGATGATGGCGCGTGAACATGAGGAACCGGGGCAGCCGAGCACGTCGGAACAATATAATGCCCAGGGAGAAGAAGAGCAAAGAAAAGAGCAGTTGACACGGAAAGACAATAAGAAGAAGAGATGGTGGAATGTCTGGAAGAAATGGGAAGGGCAGGATAGCGATTGGTGGTTCGCGAGCACCGGCATTCCCGTAAGTGATGATTCGCACTGAAATGTGTTCACAAGAAGTTCATATGGCTCTTAACCTCCAAATCGACTCGACGAAGTACGTTGTTCAGATGCTAACACCAAATAAGCTCCTCGCTGCAACTCTCGGCCCCCTAGCAAATGTGAGCTCAATCGCCGCACTCGTAACTCCCTGGAGACAGCAAAACATCATCAACGGCGAACGAATCTCAGACTTCAAAGGCGTACCTTTTGGCGACCCGAGATGGTGCTACTGGATCAATGTAGCATCACTGATCTGCGGCTTTCTCGGCAATCTCTTCCTTCTTCTGAACTTTACGCAGAGAATTCGTTACATCATTGCCCTACCCGTCACTGTGGTTCTGTGGTATCTTTCATCTGCTTTCCTCATAGCGATAACGATATGTATGAACACTTACGAACCGCCCATCCGACCGGAACAAGGATATACCCAAGGATTTTGGTACGCGATTGCGGCTGCGGCGTTTTACACCATCTGCTCTATGCTTCTCATGGTCAATATGCTGGGCTTCTTTCTTGGCCACTACCCCGAAAACTTTGCCTTGAGCGACAGTCAAAGGACGCTTATTCTACAGACCATGGCCTTCTTCATCTGGCTAGCCGGTGGCGCAGCTGTCTTTGCGAAACTCGAGCAAGATGCTGGAGAAGACAGTTGGAGGTTTGCCGATGCCTTGTACTTCTGCGACGTCACTATCCTAACCGTTGGATTTGGCGACCTAGTGCCTACGACCGATGTGACTAGGGGTATTGTCTTTCCTTACTCTGTTGGCGGCACGATTACGCTAGCCCTCATCGTCTCATCGCTCTACACGGCAGTTCGCGAGCTCGGCGACGAGAAGATTGTTCAGAAGCATGTCGATCGCATGCGCGAACGAGTCGCAGAGCGTACAGTTACCAACTCATTTGATCTCCGTCATCGAGAACGAGAGGCACACCACCTTGTTCGGAAACGTAAACTTGGCATTCCAAAGATATCAGGACCTAGTCAACCACGGCCCTTTCGAACCCCCATGGGCGAGTCTGTCCAGCATACATCCACTATGCAGGGTGTCGCCGATGCGCTGCATATAGGTTCCTCTAAGCCCAAGATCATGTTGTTGAAAGAAGAGAAGGATCGCTTTGAAGCGATGCGCAAGATCCAAGCCGACTCGAAGAAGTTCAAGCAGTGGATGGCGCTTTTCTGGTCCATCACTACTTTCTCGATCCTTTGGTGTGTGGGTGCAGTCGTTTTCTGGATCACCGAACAAGAAACACAGCACTTGACTTACTTCCAGTCGCTTTACTTCTGTTATGTCAGTCTATTAACAATCGGCTACGGTGACCTGGCACCGAGATCCAATTCCGGGCGCTGTTTCTTCGTCATCTGGAGCTTGATTGCCGTTCCGACCATGACTATCCTAGTCTCGGATCTAGGCGACACTGTCGTGGCCAACTTCAAGAAATGGAGTGACGAGCTCGCGGATTTTACAGTACTGCCCAAGGCAGGTATTTGGCGTTCGTTTCTGGACAAACACCCTTGGCTGCTGCAATGGTTACAGCGATGGACAGACAAGCGAGCGAGAAAGAAGCGACTGATAAGGGGCTTCGACATCTCGGATCCACGATCTGACGATGGCATTGTAGATTCTTCCGACCCGCAAGACAGAGAGAGTATTTCGAACGACCCGGAAGATCGCGAAGCAGCAACCGATATAGAACTGACTCTCCACCCGACCGTCCCAGCCCTCGCCTCCGAAGCCGACGCCGACATCACCAGCCCTCCCTCTCAGGCTTCATTGACCCGCCGCCTCGCCCTGTCCATCCAAAAGGTTTCTCTCGACCTCAAGACCAACGACAAGCGCTACACATACGAAGAATGGGTCGAGTTCACACGGCTCATCCGTCTGACGAGTCCAGAGCGTTTAGACCGCAATGTAGACAACGACAACATGGTTTCTGAAGACGAGAATGAAGAGGGGTTAGTGAATTGGGATTGGATCGGGGATGATAGTCCCATGGTGTCTGGTATCAGTGAGAGCGAGTGGCTTATGAAGCGGCTGATTGAGAGTCTGGTGAGGTTGGAGAAGAGGAAGGAGGGGGCGAGACGGAGGTCTGATGTTGAGGCTTTAAGGGAGATGGAGTGTGGGAGGAGTGTGGGGAGTCGACAGGATAGCATTGGGGGTCAGTAGGTATGGCGCAATCAACCCATTCTTGTCGAAATGTTCACCGATAGCGAGGTGGACCTCTGTTGGGACATTTGGGCCTAGAATGGGAGGTCTTCTTATAGAAGTCTCATTGCTGATAGTACTGGGGGGTGGGCATTGAGTTCTATCGCCTTGTTTTTCAACAAGATGTCGCTGAATAAAGAATCGCTTGCTTGCAAAGGTAAGCAGAGGATCTCAGGTATCGTAGTGTGTGCTTCGAAGTGGGACTAGCGCACTGCATGGCCAATTCCCTCTCAGGCGCCTTCGCCGCAACCTGCACAGGATCGGGCAGGCATGCACAGTGATGTGGTGTATTAACATATGGAGTACAGAATATCGTACCTTCCTTGGCCTCTTTGATTTTAGGCAGCAAGGTTTCGTCACTCTGTCATCCTTGCAGCCATCCTTAGCACATGTCTTGGCCATGGTCATTTCCTAATCTGGTATGCTCGCGCATTCTCACTGGTCCGCTCGCAAAATCACGTGCACGATCGGACATGCCTACCTACTCAGGTAGGTATGCCAGCTACGAGGTCGTCAAAAAAGCAGATCGATGAGCATCCCGGTCACATGCTGTCGCAATCGAAGGCGTCTGCTATCAATTTGAAAAGCTCAAGGGGAGTCTAAAGGTCTGTCCGTGAAAATGCAAGGGCTGTGCGGAAGGTAGAGGTTTATTAAGGAGTGCTGGTTGATCGGTGGAGTCGGACGTTCAGGCACCGACCACCGTTCGCTCACTCTGAAGAACGCTTGACAACACCCAAAGTGCCCGGGAACTCCAACACCCGCGTGCTCAATTCTCGATATATCTTGGGAAAAGCGTTAGCTCGGCTTTTTCCAGCACCCGATGGCACTTGTTCGCACTGACATCGAGTCTGGGCGTTGAAACACAACAGACGCGCGTTGCCCCTTACGTCTCGCAGGTAGTCGCTCGATTAGGAAGGATGGTGGTGAAGCGAGATATCGTGTGGTTAGCGTATCCTGTGGCTGAGATTCGTAGTGCACTTGGCACGACGAACATTGGCCCCGGTGCAAACGATCGTTCTCAGCTACACTCTCACTCCGAGTTTTGACGGTGTGCGTGTCGAATCGGAACGCGGATTCTGCTTTGTCCGGTGTAACTGGGATACGAAATACGGCAGTCATATCACTAGGCATCAACCTTCTTCCCCCGGTTAAGATGATCGCCTCCTCTACTGTCGAATAATCATTCATCTCACATTTGGACTCTGCCGGTTTCTTACGCTTCTTTGCATTGCACAGCCATGAACTCCAATGTCACTGACGGTCAACCGCCACCCCAGCCGACCGTCGACGCTGGGGTGGAGAGCACTGCTATCGCCACTCAAGTTCTAGAGACAGGACCCGACGAAAAGCACAGCATCATCGAAGATGCAGAGCAAGATGAAAGTACCTCATCGAAGGCAAAGAAAGTCCCGCAAGCGGGCATGAAGAATTACTTCGTGAGTAAATTGGCTTGGATTTTATTCCTGGCTAACGTTCGAGCAGCGAGTATTCTCGTATGGAACTACTCTCGATTACTGGCTCATATTCATGTGTTGCGTTACTTCGATAGCGTCCGGCGTTACCTTTCCTTTGATGAACGTTGTCTTCGGTAGGATCTGATAGCCTGGAATCTATTGGCACCTTGCGCAAGTACTGACAGCACTCAGGTCAATTGGTCGGCTCGTTTACCAACTACTTCATCCCCGGAACGGCCTTGACAGCTGGAGAATTCCAAGCCGAGATCAACAGGCTCACCCTCTTCCTTGTCTACCTGTTCATCGCGAAGTTCGTGTTATCCTACATATCAATGGTACGCACACGATCCCTGAAGAGGCTTCCATCATTCTAACACTGGTATAGCTCACCATCCGAATCAGCGGCCTTCGAATCTCTGCTGCATTGCGTCTAGCATATCTACGAGCTCTTTTCGCACAGCCAATCAGTGTGATAGACACTATAAGTCCTGGCAAAGTGTCTACACGGATTACAACCTCCTCCAATACGGTGCAACTCGCCATATCGCAGCACTTCGCTATACTCTTCCAGTCCCTTGCATTCGTTATCGGAGCGTATGTGGTGGCTTTCATCAAAGGCCCACTGCTCACCGTAGTCGCCTCTGCCTCGCTTCCGTTCATCCTCGTGGTCTTTGGTATCATATTGCCACCTTTCATCCGGATACACAAGATTACCGAGAAACATCATGAAGATGCTTCTGCCATGGCTTTCGAGATGTTCTCATCCGTTCGCATCCTTACTGCATTCGGTGCAGAAGCGAAGTTGGCAAGGCTGCATGAGGCCTTGCTGGACAAAGCTGCGGCGAACGAGCGCAGGGCTGCGCCTCTGATGGGTCTTGTCATGTCACCCATGATGATCGGAATGTATGGCACATTTGCAATTGCGTTCTGGTTCGGGATCAAGCAGTACTCGGAAGGCAAAGGCGACGTCGGAGTCATAGTGGTGGTTCTGTTCTCTGTCATGATGGCGATAACGAACATCAGTAGGGTTGTGAGCCCAATTATTGCCATCGCGAAGGCATCATCTGCCGCCACCGAACTATTCATCACGATCGATGCAACTGTCCCTGATACCACTGGATTGAAGGAGCCTGATGTAACCGCCAACGCAAACATCAGCTTTCACAACGTTGCCTTCTCGTATCCAAGCCGACCACATGTTCAGATCCTTGGAGGCCTTGATCTCGAGCTCGAGGCAGGCAAAGTTACCGCTATTGTCGGTCCATCCGGAAGTGGTAAGCAATTCTTCTTCTACAAATCGTGGGCTCTTTACTGACCACTTGCCTCAACCTATAGGAAAGTCCACTATTGTGGGACTGGTTCAGCGATGGTATGAACTCTCAGGCACAACGGCCGCCGCATCAGATGGGAAACCGAACGACGCATCGCCTCAAGAAGACACGCTTGAAAGCAAGAAAGAAAGCACCCAGAAGTCTGGATGGTTCAAGAAGAAGGCTATACCAAAGCATGAAGGCAAGCAAGCATCTGCGAAGAAGGCTGGAGATGACAAGAGCAAGGACGAGGAGCCTGATTTGGGCCCAAACACTTGCACTGGTACCATCAAGATTGGAGGTACCAAGTTACAAGATGTCGACCTAAAATGGTGGCGCTCTCAAATCGGTCTGGTTCAGCAAGAGCCCTTCCTGTTCAACGACACCCTGTACAACAACATCGCGTTTGGTCTCATTGGTACCCAATATGAAGACTTTCCGAAAGAAGAAAAGATGAAATTGGTCGAAGACGCGTGTCGCGAAGCCTACGCCGAAGAGTTCATCGCCAAACTACCAGAAGGCTACGAAACCATGGTTGGCGAGAGCGGCATCAAGCTTTCGGGTGGACAGCGACAACGAATAGCGATCGCGCGAAGCATCATCAAACAACCACCTATACTGATTCTCGACGAAGCGACGAGCGCTATCGATGTACGTACCGAACGCATTGTTCAGCAAGCTCTCGATCGCGTGTCGAAGAACCGGACGACTATCGTCATCGCGCATCGCCTCTCCACCATCAGGCGCGCGGATAAGATCGTGGTCTTACGTCAAGGTGCTCTCGTGGAACAAGGCACCCACGATGAGCTGTTGAAGATAGAAGCCGGTGTCTACTACGGCTTGGTTCATGCCCAAGAGATCGCAGCGGAAGCGGAACAAGACGCTGATGCCGACCCGCTCGAAAAGGCTAAGAGCGCAGACACTGAGATCCATGAAGACTACAAGCAGAGCACTGATGTCTCCAAATCAGCCGAAGACCCAGAGTATAAGCAGCAAGGTCTCTTTGGCAGCTTCGGGCGTCTTATCTACGAACAACGCGGTCATTGGATCCTATACAGCGTCGCTATTCTGGGTGTACTGGCCAGCGGTGTCGTCTACCCGCTCCAGGCCTACATTTTTGCAAACGTCGTCAATGTTTTCACCCTTCCCATGGACGAACTTGTCAGCAAAGGCAACTTCTGGGCAGGCATGTTTGGTGTTCTGGCTGGGAGCACGTTTCTATCCTACTTTTTCATGGGCTCGGCCTGCCACCTCATCTCTGTTGCCATAACAAAGAACTATCGACAAGAATACCTGGACAACCTCATCCGCAAACGCATTGCCTTCTTCGACGATCAAGGGCACAGCCCTGGGTCTCTTACGTCGACCCTGAGCTCAGACTCGACACAGATTCAGCAGCTAATGGCAACGGAGATGTCCGTTGCGCTCATTGCTATTGTCAATGTTGTGGGCTGCGTTATCATCTCTTTCATCTATGGTTGGAAACTGTCCCTTGTTGCCCTATTTGCCGCGCTACCACTTATCCTGGCTGCTGGATATCTCCGTGTACGCATTGAACTCGAGTTTGACAAGACCAACGCGAAGGTATTCGAGAACAGCAGCCAGTTTGCATCCGAAGCTGTGGGTGCTTTCCGCACAGTATCGAGTCTTATCATGGAAGACATGATTGGCGAGCGCTATGAGACCTTGCTCAAGGGTCATGTCACAGGAGCGTTTTCAAGCGCGAAGTATGGCACTCTTATTTTTGCGGCAAGCGACAGCATTGAACTAGCTTGTATGGCCCTTACTTTCTGGTATGGCGGCACCCTGCTGGCTTCCCGCGAGTACAGTCCTGTAGACTTCTTCGTCATTTACCAAGCCATCGTGCAAGGCGCCATTGGAGCAGGGCAATTCTTCTCATATGCCCCCAATATGGCCCAAGCCACGGGTGCCGCGAACCGCATTCTCAGTATGCGTCCACCAAAGTCTACAACATCCACTGCCTATCCGCCTCTAAGCAAACCCGAAGAAGGCGTAGGCATCGAGTTCCAGAACGTGTATTTCGCCTACAAAACCCGCGAAGTGCCCGTCCTATCCAACCTCAACATCCAGGTCCAACCAGGCCAGTTCGCCGCACTGGTCGGTGCATCCGGGTGCGGCAAATCCACCACCATATCGCTCCTCGAGCGCTTCTACGATGCAACATCCGGCCGCATCCTCTACAACGGGCAAGACATCACCATGCTTGACCCCGCAGAGTACCGCAAGCAAATCAGTCTTGTGAGCCAAGAACCCACGCTGTACGAAGGCACGATACGCGAAAACGTCGCTTTATCCGTCGACACCGCCACAGACGAAGACATCGAGCAAGCATGTCGTGACGCCCAGATCCACGACTTCATCACCTCCCTGCCCGACGGATATGCCCAGCGCCTAGGACCAAAAGGCATGTCGCTGTCTGGTGGTCAGAAACAGCGTCTTAGTCTTGCTCGCGCCTTACTGCGCAAACCGAAGCTTCTCTTGCTAGATGAAGCGACATCGTCTTTGGACTCTGAGTCTGAGAAATTGGTTCAGGATGCTATTGAGCGCGCTGCTGGCGAGGGCGGAAGAACGGTGATTGCAGTCGCGCATCGCCTTGCTACGATTCAGAAGGCGGATACCATCTTTGTTTTGGGTAGTGGCATGGTGTTGGAGAGGGGTGATCACCAGGGGCTGTTGAGGAAACGCGGTGTTTACTGGCAGATGGTGAGTTCTGATCTGACGTTCCGATTCGGGTTGAGATGTGCTAACTTTCGAATAGTGTCAAGCTCAAGCTTTGGACCGATAAGAGTGGTCGTTACTAACTTCGGCATTTATTGCGTTGGCGAAATACATCCTTCGAATGATCTCTCCCCTTTTTCATCATATACATATATCCGAGTGCCTGCACTTTACTCTTTTAATACTATACTTCACTTCACTTCTACAAAAATGTCTTGTTGCCCTTCGGATATGATTGAAAGTGACGCAAATTTTTTATAAACGTGATCATATACGCATGCTGCCGGTTATGTACGCCTTCCTCGTATTTCATATTATCAACCTATCCGCAATCTGCCAACTCCACATCGTAAATCTACTGTTGGCCCATAATTCCTCCCGGTGGGTACTTTGGCTGTCCCTGAGGCCCTAGATCCTCTTCTCCGCTGTCACCTGTCCTAGCTGTAGGCTTCGTCTCGGTAGTAGGAGCTTTGGGTTCGCCTATGCCATCGGGCTTGGGCGGTGATTTTGTGCCTGGCCCACCGCGCTTCTGCCAGTCGAGCCACGAGCCGCGGTATTCGCCAACGTTTGTGTATCTGCCGTGCGGGTTAGCTAATGTTCTACAGCAAGTGTCTTTTGCCCGCTTATCGAACTCTGGGCGTGTGCCAATGAAGAATCCAACTTACCCAGCTTGTCTCGCGATTCCTGCAGCCGCTGAGCTCCTCACTCCAGCCTTGCAAAAGAAGACGACTTCTTTTCCCTTGGGTGGCTTCTGGAAGCCAAACCTATCTTCAAACTCCTCTTCGTCTAGTAGCAGCGCATCGGGTTGTGAGGTGACAGGGATGTTGATAGAGGTGGGTATAGTGTTTGCGTCGAATTCATGGGGTTCGCGGACGTCGATGAGGAGACGTGAGTCTGAGGGCGCTTCGAGGATGTGTAGAACCTGAATGAGTTAGTGGTGCGCTTGAAGGGGTGTACGATGGCATGAGAAAAGCCATTCGCATAGGCTAAGAATGTCATGGGAAATGAAGGCAAGACGTACATCGTCAAATTGGTAGAGTTTGTTCTGCTTCAAGTCGTTGGGGGCCTGTGAATGCCATCTCTTTTGCGCTGGTGACGCTTGTAGTCTCGCCGCACCACCTACAACCACCGTCCTGCTCTGCGAGATGGATGTGTTTTGTGACTTGGGTGCGATGCTGAAAGCGCGTGCAGTGTTGAAGCTCAATCGTGTAGGCTGACGGCCGATGACGGAGGCATTGGAACGGACGCCGAGCAGTTGGGCTGCGCGCTTGGAGGCCATGGCTGGTGTTGGTGTCGCGATGATAATTTGTTGCGGTTCAAAAAAAGCTAAGAAGGCGACTACCGTCTCTAGATTATCAAAGATGTTGTTCGGATAGATAAATACTCAGTGTTCAAGTCGCCGAAGAGAGCTCGGCTCTGGCCAAATTATCGCCGACGTCACTCTTCGCGAACAATTGAGCGCAACCACGCTAAGCCCTACAGCCACAAGTTCGGCAAGCCTGCGGGCGTCATTGCACGCATCGGCTACACAGTTCCGGAAGTGTCTTAGATTCAAGCTCTCATTTTATTTGGAGTATCGGGCATAAAAGTACATGGATGACACTATGGTTCAAGGGCAACATCCAACAGGGTCGTTATAACGCCAGTAAAAGAACTACAGACAGTGGGGTATTCAACACAAAACAGACCATATAGGGATTGTTCAAACTCCTGTAAATGAGAAACGCTTACTCCTCCTCGTCGCGCTGAACATCCAAACCGCGCAATCGCTGTGATAGTAGACCGGCATTGGGCGGAGCAGACGGGCTGCCGAGCGGCGAGAATGCATTTCCGCCGTAGCCAATGTCGCCTTTACTGAGCTTCTCAAAGGTACCATCGTTTTGACTTTTCGGACTACTCACACCAGCTCGCGGCGAAGTAATGGGTGTTCTGAAGGGGCTCTTCGGATCAACATCCATGCGATCGCGAGACATAGGCCGTGACTCAATTGCAGTGAGCCTGCCGATGGTGAAAGGTATGGGCTGTAATTCCGGCATAGGCGAGTTGAAGCCGCTTGATGCTGAGGAGTTGGTGGTGCCACCAGTGAACTTGACGGCTGGCGGAGGTAATGGGGTGTGCTGCCTCAGTCCATCAAGCTGATCGTACGCCTGCTGAGATTGAGATAGTGGCCATCCAGCGCTGCGTCGACGGAAAGCCTTGTCCGTAGCGGGTTGAGCTCCCGGTAGATGTGTCTTTTGCAGCGATGATGCATCTCGCGTCGGCTTGTACGTGCTGTATCTAGGCTCAGGCTGCTGGATTTCATTCCTCAGCTTTTCTTTGCCGTCTGGTACACGATTCGCAAAAACGACCCGTATGCTTTTGTACAAGTAATGACGACCCTTTGAAGGACAGCATATGTGCAAGTGTATGAGATAACGCAAGATAGGTCGGTCGTTCGGATCGTCTGAGTTGCTGAGGGCAGCCTCTGGACGGTCAGTTCCGAGGTTCTTCCGTGAAGATGCAGGCATATCGATAATGGGTCCAGCAGAGTAGCTGCGCTGTCTGATAAAGGTCTTCTGACCTGGCTCCATATCCGATATGTCATATGGCACGAGGAAGAGCTTCACTGCGGTTTTGTTTGGGTTCTTCAGCACAATCTGGAGCTGCCCCTGCGGTGGTATGCGGTAACATCCCCCCGGAGGTGCCTTGGGAGACGTAGATCGTCGCTTTTTCTTTTCTTTACGACGAAGGTCTCCTTTCAAGCTCTGTCCACTCTCCTCTTCACCAAGATTAATCTTGAAGTCAAGATCGTCTTGTTCGGGGGCTGGCACTGCATGTCGTCGCTTGCGTTTACTAGCTTCGCTGCTTTCGTCTGGCGGTGGCAAAGTGTTTTCCAAGTCAATGTGCCCAACATAAGGGCTCGGCTCATTGTCTGAGATCCTGCCGTTGCCAGTGTTGTAACTGTAAAATACGGCTGGAAAGGGGACTGTGACGTGCGGTGGGCACTTGAGGCTGGACTTGCATTGTCCTTTGCCGAGTACGCCAATCTTGGCGACGAAATCAAGAGGCCGCGATGGCGTAGTAGACATACGCCCACGAAGTATAGACTCCTCGTATGAACCGACCATGGGGGCGTGTTGCAACGGAGATGCTTCCGAGGAAAAGGAGGGGCGTCGAGCGTGTAGGAACGGTGTTTGCGACTGAGATTGAGGCTCAGACTGATTGAACGTCATTGATCGTCGCGGTTGGTGTGCTTGGTATGGCATTGAACCACTGTGGCGGATGTGTCGAGCTGCCGGAGTTCCGGTGGCGGATCGCGCCATTTGGGTGGACTGGTAATCATGAAAGGATGCAGGAGAGTAGGTATGCCGGCGACTATTTCTGTCGGGACTTCGGGACCCTTGCCGCGAGCCTGGCCTGGAAGAAAAGTCCAAGTCTGTGTTGTTTGCTTGCTGAACAAGCGGGCTTGTGGGCGGTAGAAAAGCAAATGAGCTAAACGGTGACTGTGATGACTGCGATATCGCTCGCGCTCGGGCGGGTATTCGGGCATCTGGGTGATGTGACACCGGGTACGAGACGTCATTGCGGTTCGAAGTGTAAGCAGCAGAAGGGAACGAGCGATTCCAAGGCACCACCGGCGAAGTCGCTAGGAAGCCTGAAGTTGAGGAGTCGCTCTCAGACGCCGTGCCCGCTCTCTTTTCTCGAAAGTCTCCAGAGTGTAATGCCGATCGTGGACGCTCGATATCCAGACCTACCGCTGCAGGGTCACGGAGATGTTCCGGGGTGGAGATTCGAGAGGTTTGCAGCTCGGCGGATGAAGATTGAGGTGTAGTCGGTCGGTCTTGCGACGTCGGTCGGGTCGAGGAGTCGCGCTCAGTTACGGAATCGCCCTGTGATACACGATCAGTATTCCTTACATGGATTATCAGGCACCGTGGCGGACGTTTCCTAGTTCCCCGGCTACTCACACCTTGCCGCTGCAGCCACGATGGGCTGTTCGTTCGTTTGATCCTCTCCATCCAGTCCTTCCGTCCGAACATAGACGGCTTGCGCATTTGGCTGGGCGACCCAGGGTCCATATCCTGTAGCATGTCGACTTTCGGCGATTCTGGCTGCATGTCCGGTTCCATGTTCCTTTCTACAGCAAATCCCGGAGTATGCGGTATTTCAAAGCCGGTGGCCAAGGCCTGAGGCAAGAATGACGATGTTGGCGGACTGTCATGGGGATCATGAAAGATGGGCATGGTTGTAACAGATTGTTGCGATAGACAGCATGAGTACAAAGATTTGACAAAGTATCAGAGAATAGTGGCGGGTTCGCGCGCGCAAAAGACGTGGAGCACTGAGATGGCAGGTCGTAAGGATGGCGGAGACGTCAGGTCAAGCGGTTGGAGCACCTGCTGGCCCGGCGAATGATATGAGTAAGAGTTTCCAGTTTAAACGGGGTGCGCTGGCTCCAGTGGGCGCTTCATTGTACAGTCATACTGCCCAGTTTTAGGACGAAACAGCGTGGAGCGCCCCAGTTGAAGGTGCGGAGAGGAGGGACGCAGGGACCGGGACAGATGACGCGCTGTGATCTTTGTTACAAGACGGAAAGTTCCTAATCGCTGCTGATAAAGTCGCCCATGCCGCCGGACCGGTATTGGCCGACGCAGCATGTCACACGACGAAAAAGAACACACTGCTCATCCGGGTGTTCCTGCACGTCCCCGCGGGCTGCGTCTTTGCTGGTGCATAGTTGCGATGGTGCACAAAGCTGAGGCGTGAGTGCAGGACGGCCGCGGTGGTGAAGACCATGTGACTGGCTCTAGATCGCGCCCCACTTTGCCAAGGCTGAGAAAGTCGGCGCGCGTTTGCGACAATCTGCATACCGCGACTCCCAACTTTCTCAACACAACCACAGCCGTCGATATGGCAGTCAAACGGCCGCATGAGGGAGACGCAAAGTCTTCCGTGAAAAAGCAGAAGCAGAAGGGTCGCTTCGACATCGGTCCCGCAAACTTACCCGATGGCACCCATAGACGGAAGAGTAGGTTTTTATCAACATTCTTCACGCATAGATTTCTCGCGGAGGAGGGATTTAGACAGGCGTATCGCGGGAGTCTTCAGCACCTACGTTTGCTGGCATCGCATATACACTTCAACTGCTAATTGGGTACTCAGTCGAAAAGATCAAGAAAGGCCTTATCACCAAGGCAAAGCTGAAGAAGCAGTATGCAAAGCTCAAAGCCCGCGAAGAAAACGAAGAGACGACACCGCGCAAGTCTGTCTACGACCGCGAATCTGCCAACGACGACGAAGACGACGATGAGGAGCCTACCGAACCCGTCCAAGAGCCCACCTTGGAGCCACACCCCGATCGCGTAGCGATGCTGGAAGAGAAGTCGCCCGAACCGGAATCCACACAGACTTGGGAGAGGCGACAGCGACGAGCTCGACCACAGCCATTCTTGAAAGAGACAGAAGTGGCGCGAAAGAAGAGGGAGGAAATAGAGGCGCGGCAAAAAGCCAGAGAGGAGGCGGACAAGGAGCGCGCAAAAAAGATTGCTGAGCGTGAGCGCTTCAGGAAGACCATGGCCAAAGCTAGGGGACCCAATGGCCAGAGGAAGCTCGGACGAGGGAGCACAGTTCTGCTTGCGAAAGCGCAGAGACTCATGGGCAAGACCTGAAGCATCGTCATCCGATAGCGACGCTACTATCCCCAGCTCCGAGGGATGATACGTCTGCGTCAGCCGACGCGTGCGCGCGCTCTTGTCAACATCTACGCACTCAATCCAGTGCTGGAGACACCGCTCCGCTTTACAACGAACACGGTTTCGACCCGTTCACTACGATGCAAGTATTGCGCTTCCCGCAGGTTGAACATCATAGTGGCCAGTGGATCGGAACGCATGTCGGGTGGCTATGATCTAGCCGTCGTTATAGGCACATGCTTGCTCAGAGAGAGGAGCAGCTTATTTACACAAGATACAATAGGCCAGACTCTGTGACGAAGCAGTAGTGCTACAGACATTCTGGATCAGGTGCACAGCTTCTTACCGAGAAAGCACCGTTGAATCATCGAATCAATTCAATGTACATTGCATTCTTTCTTACATCGTTCGATATCACCTTGCACCAATGCGGTTGTGTGATGTTACTTGTTCAGCCTTACCCCTCAGCCCTTGCACGAGGAGCGGTAGACCCGGACATAACCTAAAGCGATCGAGCGATAAAAGCGCGTTGCTTAATCAGTACACACCAGCTAGTTATACGAATGAGGGTCGCTGCGTTTGGTGTGTTGTGGGAGTGCGGAGTAATCGGCAACTGCCAAATGTGGCTGACGGTACCTGCCGAATGGAACGCGATCCACGCGCTAGAGATGAACGCTCTTCCCAGCCTCGCTCTCACTTCCTAGCATGTACCTCTCACGACCTCCTACGTGAACATACACGAGACACGAATAGTCACCTCTTCACCGGAATGCGTTCAATTGATCTGACTGCCGATTTCCGTCTTCGCCACCGCTGTAATCGCCTCCCTGGTCCGGTCGTACCAGCAAGACTGCGGACTGACCGCCAGGAGTAATCTTCGCCTCCAACTGAACGAGCTCGTTCCAATGGCACGACACGATACAGCAACACACTCTCCGTCTGAGATCTTAGCGGATCTTCGAGCGCATGGCGCAGACTATCACTAGAACATTGCGGTATTAACTCCCTCTTCGCTTGATAGTAGTGGCGGGATGTCAGCAGCAGAGACAGCTATCACGCATATCGCAACCTTCTCTTCGCCGATTATATGCGGCTATCAGATGGCTTAGACTGTTCCAGAGATCTGTTCGGCTGCTTTTCCGAGATGATCAGCGTTGGCCCATATTGGACTAGAGCACAGCCACCTAGTCACGTTTTTGAAACCACCTCGAAATTATCGATGGATGGACTTCATCTTTCGGCGTCTGAGATACTAACGTTTCGCAAGGCATTCACCGTATGATAGATCTCCGAATTCTTGTGTCGACGCGAGTTCAGCGAACTTCCCACCATTGAGCAGAACAGGCCCACAAAGGGTCAAAGCAGGCCTTTGAGCAACGAGTGGCTGTTACACCAGGCACGCTATGCAATTTGCTGTTCCTAGCGACTACATGGCATATCTTGTGGAGCAATAAGCTTATTCAAACCGGCTGCTAAGTTCTGAAGTTCCTTGAGGTTAGCGGTGTATGGTCCATGCAGCCTTACCTACAGGGACCTAGCCAGTGCGGGAATCCTTTGGGGGCTGTACACACCACCTGGTCAACGGCCCGTCAGACGATGCACTAACCATACACGCACGCGTCATGGCCTGCAAAGCCTCGTCCAGCTGCATGGAACATGTTCGTTACTGGGCTGTTTCGAAAACGCTGTAGGTTGCGCCGTCCACTAGCCGAACCGAGAACCACCGTCGAACATTACAGCTTGGCATACAGCTTGTTTGCCGTCTCTCCCTCCGGAAAATCCAAGGACCTGGTTTGCCAAGGCGCTGAAACACTATTATGCTAGCTTTCCGCTCGAGGTCGTCTCTTCACGATGTCTACATTGCTGATAGTCTTGCACTCTTTACTTGTACTAAGTCCTTGGGTCACTGCTACTTGGTTGACATAACTCAAGCTTATTGCAGCATCTTCAGACAACTCTTGTCATCTCTTTTGACCATATTATCCTATCTGCCGTCCATTGCAAGAGATCTCTGATTGTATTCGGATATCCTAGAGTACATCATCGTCATCTGTTCCCAATCACTATGGACAATTCCATTCGCCAGCCTCGAAAGTGGTCTTTGGCGGAAGATCAGAAACTCCGCGAAGAAGTGGAGGCCCAACGTAAGTTACACAGTTGCATGAGACACAGTCCATGTGGTATTCTATGCTCCGCAGCTATGCAACAGTCTCTGCATATCAGTTTTCTCCAAGCAAGCTAACCAAGCATCATTAGTCGTGGAAGGAGAAGTCAAGGATTGGTATGTTGCTTTTGCCCCACTCAAGCCCACAACTAACAGTGCCCGTAGGTGCAGAATCGCCGATAGCCTCCCTGGTCGAACGAACAAAGATTGTCGAAAACGGTGGCACAACTCAGTAGCAGGAGGTCTCAAGAAGGGGCAGTGGTCAAAGAGTGAAGATCAGTTGCTCTCAAGAGGGGTACAACAATACGGCCAAAAGTATGGCTCATCAATCGGAAGCACATACTCGTACTGACTCCACTATCAACAGATGGACAGTGGTCGCAAGCTGTGTCGGAAGTCGTAGCGCAGACCGTAAGTACTACGATGTATTACTACTTCGTTGCTGACCATCCCTTAGAATGCGCGAAGCGGTGGCAGCAGTCACTTGATCCGGATCTTGATCGAAGCGAATGGCGCGACTTGGACGTCAGTGACAGCAATCTCACGGACAGAAACCGCCTTCGGCTTGCTGACAGGTGCTGCGTAGGACACAACACTCATTGACGCAGTCCAGCGACTCGGACGACACTGGAAAGACATCCAACGTGAACATTTTCCAGGAAGATCAAAGAACGATATCAAGAATAGGTACGTTGTTCACTACTGCTTGTCCCACCCTCTCCTAATATTGTCAAGATATACGGTCCTCGTGCGAAGATACCAGAACCAGGGCATCACCCTTCCCAATGCCCCAAGTTCTCCATCCGACTCTGGTACACCGGCCCTGTCGAACTATGCCGAGGACGATGACTACCTCTCCCCCAATTCCCACATGTACGATACGTTCCTGTCCACACCATCACACGGATCAAGTCGCCATTCCTGGTCAAGCTTCGACAACGACGCATACTCAACATGGTCATCTCCACAAACATACGCCATGCCTACCGCTACAGCCGACCGGATTTTACATCATTCATCGGTCACTCCGTCTCAGTATCTATACACTCAGCCACCACTGGGCTCCAACATGCCTGCCACATGGGATCAAACGTCGCCCTACGCACATCACCCCTCACCATCACTGCACACCGGTGCACCCACGAGCCCATCAGTGTATGGCTACAGCCCATATCCGGTCGCCCAGCAACCAATAACGCCCCACAACATTGCTTACACAGCCTCCACGGAGCGAGCAGCATATGCCACGATGCCGAATTACTCGCCACCTACTGCATCAGGTCAGCGGGTTTACGACCAAAGCGCATCGGCAATGTACCGTGACCCCAGACATTCACAACATCCTTACTATCAGTCGTGAGGCTGTGCAACATGTATGTTAAAGTGTATAGCTTGGCAGTTACTTAATGGTCAGATCTGGCAAGTATTTGATAGGTCGAGTTCTGAGTCTCGTCACACATATGCAATGAAGATAATTTTCCGCCCACAAAGCCTCGACCAATCTTTCGTTTCACCGAGTGTCAATTGCGTTTCAAACACCACCTTGCGAACCTTGATGCCAACTACTGCAGGTTCTTTAGACGCGAACGGGCCTAACCACGTGACAAACCCGGGAGTGAGGACCCCTGATTGGCCGCCTAAACCCAGCACAGCCTCAACCCCGAGTACAAGTCGGACGCCCCATCGCGTTAAGGTTACCCAACCAAGTAAAGTGCGCATCTACGGAAGAAAAAGAAGAACGAAAAGACAGGATCGGTTACCCAGTCGAGTCAAAATAGTACCGTCCCCACTATCACGAATCAGGGTTGTTGCGCGGTGGGCCACGCCCGGGCTGTTTCTTTTTCTCTGCCTTGAAGACAGCCTGAGCCGTTGCAGGCCAGCACGCGCATCAATACACCAGTGATCACCTACATGCTAGCTAGCGTCAGCTAATGTAGAGTGTCCTGATCCGCGTCCATGCCCGCTGCACGATGCACGATCTCGTCGCCTGGACCGCTGTTTTACCTGCCTCATCCGTTGCGCGACGCGTGTGACTTCCTCTCGTTTACACACGCGAGTCCCTGCAGCATTTGGCGCTTGTAGATGGTATCATGCCATTCTGCTTCGCTTGGGCGTTGTTGGTGTTGAAAGTTTTCGTCACGATACACCGTGCGCGTGGTGAAGGCTGATGGCTTGCCGCACAGCGGCAGGTACCGTTAGTATGGAACCTTGAAGTTAACCACCTCCGTGGAACGGCGTCCCGTCCCTGTCGATCTGTGTCTTCGATGCACGGCATTCATTGTTCTTCACATTGTCGGACCGGACTTTGGGTCTGGATTCAGTTGGTATGTTCCTACGTTGCTGCCTTGAGCAGGCCTCGTCACCGCCGCATACTTGGACCTGGTATCGTAGGAAGGGGTACGCGTTCCTGCATAGAAAGAACGTATATTTGGGCACATGAACACTCTGGAAGGATGATATGATGTCAAACTTATGATGTCAAGTACCCGCTGGTGTGGCAGACTTGCATTCGGTATCGCCCGTTGAAGTATTCGGCGATGCTTGAATGAAGACTACGTGTTGGCGTGGGTGATGGCACCGGGCTAGTATGCATGATGAGGTCGGAGTGGCCGTGTTAAAGCTATGCGGACGCAAGGGCACTAGACTCTACACGAAGGGAAGGCGTCTACCTCCGTCACTCGTCAAGGGCGATACCCGCGTTAGGCGAGTGTAGTCTACAGGTCGTCACTCGATACTACGAGACTAATGCTCGCTGCTGTGACAATCTCTCCCCTTACTCTTCGGAGAAGACCGCCTGACAGTGTCGTTAATGCGATTTTGATAGTAAGAAGGGACGTACACTCACGTACCCGATGTCAATACCGAGTGAGCAAAAGTCTCCACATTCCGTCACTTCTCCAAGCACTGTATCAGAAACTCCACACCCCACACCCCACATGTCCTGGAGAAAATTCAGGCAGCTACATTACTATGAATAGACAGACTACGCGGCACGTTCCCCTAGATGCCCAAAACCCACGTACCGAGAGCTACATACCGCTGTTACATTACATTACAATACGTGAAACTATACAGCGGGACCCAGGTGACCACACTTCGGGGACTCCGCCTCGCTGTTTGCCTTACCAAGAGCCAGCGGGATTGTGAGACGCGTGGCATCTGTAGGTTAAGCTTTTCGCTTAGCCGTGAGACGGTCCGCTTTGGACGGCCTGATGTGTTCTTCGGAGGGCTTAATGTATGGATGTCTTCCGGCGGCAGAATGGGACGTGTTGAGATCAGCTTGGGTCATATGGGCGGAGGAAAGACTAGCGTGTTGTCAAAGTGATAATCCCTTGGAACATCCTCAGAGATGGTTATGTAATTACAGGTCCTTTCTCAAACTAGCTCCTGACATCATATTCATCATTCTCTTCGTCTCCTCTTCGTTGGGCTCTTTCCACCAGTCGTAGAAGTTGACAGGCTCGAAGCCTCTGTCACGCCATTGCTGCACCTGCTCCGGACCGATTTGATGCCAGGGCACGCCGATGTCTTTTGACACCTGGTCTTTGACATAGTTCTCCACGGTGTGACCGATACCTCTGTCATCGTTCCACTTGGCCAAAAAGAACAAGTCGAACATCTTCTGCTGCTCAGTCGTTCGTCGTTCGACTGCTTTCTCCATGCCACGCACCATATTTTTCTTGTTGTAGGCTTGTGGTTTCATCCAATCATTCACCTTCTCGTAGTCAAGCTCGAAGCCGCCTTGGTCGTATGTGGGTGAGCCCTCGCGTCCCTTGTCATGGCATACATACAGTTTGTGAAAATGTGCGAAGGGGTTCAGCCGACATTCATCTCTGAACATTGTGTTCTTAAGGGCGACGTTCAGACGTCCAGGAGGCTTCGTGGGCTTGGGTATGTAGAAGCTGTCGCTGACCCAATCTTTGATCTCTTGGGGCGCACTGATGTCATCCCAGCGCGGGCGTGCCCTGTGGCCCGGAGTTGGTCTCGGGTCACGTAGTTTGGAACGATCGTAATCATATTCCAGATCTGGTGTCGTGAGTCGTGGTTTCTGCTGTTCCAGATCTTCTTCTTTCGGTTGCTCTTCCTTCTTTTCGGCCCGTACCGATGTAGCTGCTCCCTGTCTTTCGCTCGTTCGGCGTTGCTTCGCAGATGCTTCATTCTCAGATCTCACTTTCCTCTTCTGGCCGGCAGATTGTGTCGAAGACTCAGCGGTTTGCGCTCCAGACGCAGTGTCTCGCGGCTGTGTCCCCTGATCTTGATTGGCATCGCGTTCCGCATCAGCGCCACTGCTTGCGTCGCCTCGCGTCCGTGGCATGGTCGAACATCGAATGAACAAGGATTGAACTGAGAGGTAGCGAATTTACCGATAAGACTTTGGGCACGGAGTTGTTCCAGTGATTCCAAGGGCTCGACTTGACGCGTTGCGCGACACAGCTTGATGTTAGGATGACGTCACGTGTTTACCACTTGCACGAGAGCGATCGGCGCAATCGCAACTACATCGGAACGAATCCTCGGTCGACCCGAGAATACTGACCGTCTCTCGGCCAAAGCGCACCATCTTGTATCATCCTCGATCCAGGCGATGCAGGTCCAGAAAGCCTCCAATTCTGCCTCGTATCCAGACCACTAAGCGGCACATTATCGACGTTTCAAATATTACCCGTCGGATCGGACCCCTGAGTACACCACAACGCACTGAGCACCGAACGTGTGTGCATCACAAACTTACATGCATCGAGGATGATACTCAACCGAGGGAGGCTGGTCCAACGTCCGTTAGTAAGCTCGTATACATCCCTCAAGCTCATGCACAATGAGCTTATATGCGCCTCTATGAGACCATCTTCGTGCTTCGCCACCGTTGGCACGCGTCTCTTGTCGCAATACAGTAATGCGGGAGGCATACCTCGTCTCTTTCTAGAATCTGTGCCGTCCGAGATTGACAAGGGTGTTCGATGGAGCGGTGTCGTGCATATTACTTGCATGTTTTGACTAGGCAGCAAAAACATGCCTTACAAGGCAGAACCGTGATGCGCAAACGACTTGTAAGGTTTTGGAGCCATATTTATTGTTTCTGATCATTGCAGTAGTCCTGGTGCTAGGTTCAGCAGCGATGCACACACTGCGATGGCGCACCCGAACTGTAGCGTGAGCAACTAAAGAGCTTGTCTTTTCCGTATACCGGATGGATGGGTGGCTGGTTGGCAAAGGCGGGGTTTTCGGATATTGGCAAAATCTGATAAGTCCCGACCCGCATACCCAAACAAAATTTTCCATCGCGATCCAAACTTCACATCCTTGGACTCTGTACGATTGAGGGAGCTCTGAGCTTTCATCATAACAATATATACGTTGCGTTTGGTCGAAGTTCCATCGAAAGCAACATCAGCCCGGCTAGCTCAATCGGTAGAGCGTGAGACTCTTAGTTATCACGTCCTAATAGACACGATTGTATCAAATCTCAAGGTTGTGGGTTCGACCCCCACGTCGGGCTTTCTTTTTGCTATGCTGTCGTCCATTGCAGTCCCGAACAAGAGGTGTTGGTGTTGTGGCCGTGAAGGACATTTTTTGGACTTTTGCACTAACCGACCCACAACGACTACAAATCGCAATAAGAGTACTACGGCAGCACGTAAAGCTGTTCATCAACTCGAGCTTTCGTTTTGAAAGTTCTCGCCCAGCACAAGATCCAAAAAGAAGGATTGAAGTGATGGTGGTGGTGAAGGACTTTTTTGACCAGACACGCAAATCATCCACCCTGACCAAACCCCAAGATGACGAACTATCTAAAGAAGCCCTCTCTTGTTTCTACCACCCAACGAACAGCTCTTGCTTATCTCGAATATGGACGTTGTAATCCCTGGGTTCGTTTGGCGGTTGCTTGATTTCATCCTTACATAAGTACCTAAGCATATCACGCCCTGTCAGTCATACGAACCTGGCAGGCGTTTGCAAAGGTATTAGGGAGACAATGCAGCAGTCTTCAGTGAAAAATTCTGTCAATTTGACTGGGGAAATGACAGTGTAATATGGCCCAGTCTCCCCAACACGTAGATGTCCATGTCGTCGGTAAACCTCTTAATTCGCCCATGTACCCAACCCTCGACGAATGCGTAATCTGCAAACTGGAGCGATTTCAAGGTTGCGCATCATGCGCTAGCCGGATTGGGACTAGGGGACGGGCCAGGCGGTGCTGATGCCGATGCCGCCTGTACAGCCATCACGAATAGGGAAGCCTTGCACTGCCCTACATAAACATCATTCGCATTGGGAATATGAAGCGCAACTTATTCCTTCTGGCTATCATACTGTCAGCCTTCAATAACTCCATCGATGGCTGATCGCTGGTCTTTAAAGCCGCCCATCCTGTTTGTCAGCCGCTGCGTCGCACATCATCTTTCGGAGATTACTTTGATCATAGACGCAGCCTGATGACCTCGGTATGCCGGTCACGCAGAGAATCCGACAGCTAACAAGGTAAGTAGTTTTCTAGCTATGGCGACACAATCGATGGTCGCTCACTAACACCAAACTCGTTAGCTATGGTCACGATGCAGTGGCTGGTTTGGTTGATTACAGGAGAAGACGCAGGATCAAGCGAAAAGGGCGCTGCTCCACCACTCCGGATTTAATACATGCTCAAGGAATTACCAATGGACATGCGGGAACGTATCGATATCGACATCTTCGAGCGACACACTCAATCAGATTACTTCGGTTTTTGCCTGGCTCCAGTGATAGACACATCCGCTGTACCATCGAAGAATACGACTCAACGTCAGAGACCATTCCGTACTTAGCGCTCTCCTACGTCTGGGGGGATGCAACGATCCGGAATGCCATCTCGTTAGACGGCGAAACTGCATACATCACGTCGAATCTCAGAGAAGCTCTGGCACATCTAGGGAACGCGTTCCCATATTCCAGCTTCTGGATTGATGCAATCTGCATCGATCAAAATAACGCAGAGGAGAGAATGCACCAGGTAGCACAAATGAGAGCTATCTATAGCAATGCGACTGAGGTAGTAATGTGGCTAGGTCCAGGACATCAAGACATCGAGAATTTGAGCTTGGTCATAGATTCTCATCGCGCTCAATGCGGCTTTCTAGACCAGCCGGTCACGGGCTGCAGCCTCAAGTTGGACGACGATATCACAAACGCGATAGATCGCCTGATAGGCCGAACGTACTGGTCTCGAGTGTGGATCATCCAGGAAGTCGTTGTTGCCAAGAACGCCAGAATCATGTGCGGTACTACATTTCTGAATTGGGACTATCTTACGCAATTTCTGAAACTCATCCGCTCCGGACACATCGAGTCTGATTGGAGCGAAACGGTGCTCTATACGTTCAAATTTCATACATGGTCAATGCCCATGCTTCGTCTAGACAGCTGGTCTAAGAGTTCCACAAGCCTGGCGCAGGTCTTGGACTGGTCTGCGTCAAGCCTTGCGACCGATGGTCGCGACAAGGTGTACGCACTTCTTGGTCTAGTCGCCACAGGGGCTGGCAAGCTTATTTCGGCCGACTACACATTCTCGGCATGCAACGTTTATTGTCTCGCCATTCGCGCCATGTCGGTGGATTGCGATCTCGAACAGCGCAAGTACGATTTCCGTCGGGAGATTAATACCATAGAAGAAAGCTGCTTAAGCAATGCTCTTCTGCGCGAGCAGGCGTCAGCCACTAGAGAACTGCGCCAAGTCGGACGGCGATCGAAGAAGTCCTTGTCTGCTTCATTGAATCACTCAGGTAAGGACACGTGGAATCTCGACACAGGATGTGATGGAATAAGTTGTGGGAGTAAGACCGTAATGCGGCGCTTTGCAAGATGGCTCAGTGTTCCAGATCTGACGTTCCGTTCGGATGCGAATTCGTTTACTAGCTTCCATAGCGAAGCGCCGCAGGAACTCATTCCCCTACACGAATTCTTCACCGGCAGTAGCGCGAAACGACTACTCCAAAAACGTAATCAGACCACGGCCAATGGAAATGTGATTGCGAAGTACAAGGTCCTTGCTAGACTATCTATGAGCCTTCATCTGGTTCCGACTTAGTACAGTTGCGTTGTTGCTTTGTAGCTCAGCATTTGTCTCAACTTAGAAGCTTTCCTCTAAAAGCTGCATCACTCCAGCACATCACAAATACCCTCTCCACCCCGCCCACTCAACCCCCTTCTTCAACACCACCCCAACAACCCACGACTCAACCACACTCAAAGCCCCCACCACAACCGCCGATGCCACCGCTCCTATACTCTCCCAGCCCTTCTTCCCAAACCAACACTGCAAATCAAGAACCACCGGTGAATGAACCAAGAAAGCCGCATAACTATACTTCGCAACATCCACGGCCCCAACCGTCCAGCGCTTGCTCAGAAACGCCAAACGCGGATCGTAGAAAGCCTTCAATAGGAGCGAAGCGAGGGTCAAGCCAGCGAATTCGTTGAAGAACGCGTAGAGGAAGGCGAGTAGGTTTGGGCCGCCGAAGATGAGAGGGACGATCTCGGGGAAAGACATGCCGGAGTCGAGTAGGGACTTGATGTGGAAGAGACTGAGGGAGGCGATGGAGGCGGTGATGCTGCCGACGATGCGTAAGGTTGATGAAGAGATGGCGTTTTGCAGTGAACGCCCTGAGCGGTGGATGTAGATGCCGGCGGTGTAGTAAGTGACGTATTGGGATACATACGCCAGCTGGAGGAACAAGGGCCAGAAGGCTCGGCCTACGGGGTAGTGAAGTCGGATCAAGAAGGATGACGTCGATATCAGGCTTAGAGTAGCCAGCACATGGGTCGTACGGAAGGGCTTCGGTTCCTCTGGGGCGTTGGTAATATCCACTTGAGATGGAGTTTTCGTCGACGGTGCGCTGGCCTTGACATCGCGAGAGCGAGCTCCAGAGTCCGCTTTCTCGCTCGCCAGCAGCGGTTCAGTACGCGCAAAATACCCCGGCAGCACCCCAGCAAACACCGCATCAAAGATCAAAAGCGTAGCACAATACCAGACCGGCCCTCTAATCCCCCTCACGCTCTTGACCCCCTCCCAAACCTCCCTCCCCACCACGCCCCATCCTTCTCCCTTCAACCTCCCCGCCAATATCCCCCTCACGAAACCCCCCCTCACTAGACAAAACACAAGCGTCGGCACACCCAACCTCCTCCACTTCTCGCGCAGAAACTGCGACCTCGTCTTCTTCTTCGCGGCGATGGAGGAAAAGTACGCGGAGACAAGGAAAAAGGAGCCCATGAAAAAGGTCTGGTTTGTGACGTTGAAGAGGACGAGGGCGGGGGAGCTGCTGGGGTAGTAGCGGGGGGAAGTGTAGGGCCAGGGGCCTGCACCACCGTAGGGGGTGGAGGCGTGGTGCAGGATTACGAGGGCTGTTAGGCTCGTGCGGAAGTTGTCTAGGGTGTGGGTGCGTGGGTTGGCCATTTTGGAAGAATGGTATCTTGAGAGGTGATGTGGTATCGAAGCAAGTCATTCTAGGAGGCGATTGCTGTCTCTTTTATCTTGCTCCATTCCATGTATGTGGTCATCATTTTGGTGGTGCATGTAAGCAGCGGAGTATACACGCGTGAAGAGAAGTGGGGCTGGTGCCTTGTCGTGTAAGGCGGAATAAACGAGGCGGAATGATTGTGGCACGGAGTGATGATAGGCCACAGCCCAAGCGCTATCTTGCCTTTTAGTATCTTCCTATCATCAAGCGAAGTAGCCGTTCATTTCCATTGCGACTACCAGCCGCTCCATTTGATTCTCTTCTGCAGTGCCTCTTCCTTTGCCGTAGCCCTGTTTGCCTGTCAGGCCTCGGCACACACTCAAGAACACCCGTACTTTTCCTCTGAGTTTCGCGTAAAGACCTTTCACACTTTCTTCCGTCTGTTGTGTGTTGGCATTCTGCATCTTGGCGAAGAGAAGGATGTGGTCGAATATTTCTTCTACAAGGACCATGATCTTGCGCTGTCGTTTCCGGAGTAAGAGTGCAAACAAGATGCTGTCCAGGCATCTCTCGTGCGAATCGCGCAGAGATGCAACACCTTCCGTGACACGCACTCCGAGCTCGCCGGCTGCGTCTTCCTCATTTAACCTGGTCTCGACCGTCCGAACCAAGGTATCAAAGTCGTCCCACGGCTCTGCAATGCCGGTCTGGAAGACGTAGTTGGTGAGCGTTATCACGAAGTGATACGCCTCGGTCCTGAAGTAACGAGCGTTGCTATCTGCATACTCGCGTGGTAGATGCGAGACGACGAACAGCATGCGCAGAAGCCGCAGCAGGAACTTGAAAATGTAGTCGTACTTGTCTAGAGAGGTACTCGTGATCACTAGATTTAGCGGGGCTGGCGCTACGTACTGTAACCGCAGGAAGTCGAGAGCATGTAATGCATCAGGGTCCATGACCTTTTCTTGTTCCGCCTCGGTGAGGTTGCGAATAGCGAAGTTGAGCTGTCCGGGAAGCTCATCGTTATCCCTGTTGTTGAGAAGCGCGGTAGGCGCAGCTACAGCCTCATCGCCCTGTGTTGACTGGTACAGCGTCGAGGAATAGTAGCTCTCGCTGAGAACGCCTCGCAATGCCAATCGAAGCTCCGAACTCGCTGGTGGCCATGAAGTTCGGGACCCTAGTTGCAACCCCATGTGTACTCCACTGCGCATCTTTCCTTTGTGACGCTCGGCACTCTCGCGGTCGGGGTCAAATAGGGCGGTTGCTAGTAGGGATGAGAAGACACCATCACCTAGAAGGTGGTACTGCCGCTGCAGAGATAGGTGAAGTCGCAGCTGATGTGACCGAAAGAACAAACGGATCGTGGCTGCGTTGACTAGTTTCGCTTGTGCGGTGATGAGTGGGCGGAACGACAGTGTAGATGCTAAAGACATGGGTGGCGAGAACGTATTGGATACAGCCTCGCCATCTTCACTTGTTCTCTCTAGTGTTTTCTCTATGAGAAGCTGCAGTTCGTCTGGCAGCGCTTGACACGACCATTTCGGTGTGTCATCCATGCGCCGGATAGAGTCCTCAAAGTATCGATCGAGATCTTGAGAGTTAGTCGGGACCTCAGTCGCAAACTCTGGTGCTGTGTGAGTAGAGAGAGCGGCTGTCTCGTCATGTGATCCTGTGCTGAAAGCGAGCAATGCTTGTCGGAGCCTCTCTTCGTACGCTTTTGCCTTTGACGCTAGTATCTCGATATCTTGCCATTGAAAGCCCCAATCCATGTCCGGAGGCTGAACTGCTAGCCCATCAAGGCGAGCCAGGGGGTGATAGGGATGCTGTAATTTCAAGAAGCGAAGACTGTGACCTATTTCGAATATCGTATTGCCG